>NC_056726.1:19271651-19446651 GCF_019279795.1 Protopterus annectens | reverse complement strand
GGCAGCTCTCATCTGAGCATCTGAGATGTCAGGGAGACAACTCTCTGCTGAGATAGATATTTGCTCTTTTGTGGGGGAAGGGGGGGGGAGAAGTTTGCACTGAACCTGTCTGCCAAGATGTTGGCAATATCTGTGGTTTCAGTGTATTTTTTGTCATTTTGGACTAACTCCGAACATATCTGGGAGTTGCCACCCAGGTTCCTAACATAACTAAAGAAGGCCTTGTGATTATCTTTAGTGTCCTGTGCAATTTTTTTCTTGAAGCTGGTCTTGGATGATTTTATGAGGGACTGTAGTTTTTTGCTAGTACTGATCAGAGATTCCTTCCCTTTTAGGGATTTTGCTGTATCATGTAGTAGCTTCCTCCTTTTGTTGTATAGCTTATTTATGGCTGGGGTCCACCACACAGGACGCCTGCCTTTGGAGGATTGGGTCTTGGTTTATTTGGGATTGCATGATCCATGCATTCCTGAAGGTGTCCATAGAATGCGTGTATCAAGGATTCTGCAGTTTGGGCTGTAGTTTCCACTGGCCCGGGGGCTTTGAAGGATTTCACCTCGGTTTTGAGAAGTGTGAAATTAGCTTTTTGAGAAGTTTTTCACTGTGGTTGTCTGGGCTGGTGGTGGGGTCGGGATGTCGATGTCCAGAGAGATTAATTTATGGTCCGATCTTACAATGAGGGGTATACCTCTGATGTGGAGCATAGAGTCCCCATGTTTGTGATGATCAGGTCCAGTATGTTTTCCCCTCTAGTGGGAGTGGTGATTAGTTGTTACATAGCATTTGAGTTTATAAATTCTAGGAACCTTTGGGCTATGGTGTTGGGGCTTGAGTAATGCTTCCAGTCTATGTTTGGGTAGTTGAAGTCACACAGTATAATGGTGTTTGGAGAGATCTTCATATTCTGCAGTGTTCTCAGGAAAGTTTGGGAGGGTGGTCTGTAGCAGGCTACAAACTAAAAGGCAGTTTTTCCCACTGTTAGTTGCCCATGGATGGTCTTCGATGCTTCCTGCAGTGCCACTGACCTGGAGGTGTGGGTATCTTTGAATATGGATACCCCCCCCCTTTGTGGTTCGGTCTGAGTTTTGGGGCCAAAAAGCATGGTATGAGGTATAACCTGGTAGTGCTGGGGTGCTGTCGGGAGCCTTGAACCATGTCTCTGTTACTGCACAGACATCGATATTCTCCATACTGAGGCGAGCTTCGAGTGCTTGCATTTTGAGGTTTAGACGTATGGCGTTGAGTAGCATTACCCTTAGTTTCTTTTTCCTTGTGTTGTCTATGGAGGTGGGTTTGTCTTTTGAGCCTTGCCTAAAAAAGGCACTATGGGGGTGGCAAGAGCCTTTGCCAGTATCCAAAAGCCGATTTTATATATATATATATATATATATATATATATATATATATATATATATATATATATATATATATATATAAATGTGTGTGTGTGTGTGTGTATGTATGTATATATATATATATATATATATATATATATATATATAGAGATAATATAAGATAGATAAGATAATATAATATATATATATATATATATATATATATATATATATATATATATATATATATATATATATATAGATAATATAAGATAGATAAGATAATATAATGCATGTAAAGGCTATGGAACTCATTAACAGAGACACTGGAAACCATTCTGGTATTGTAGACAAGCTCACCAGCCTGCACATAAACCGCTACGTCATAAGATGGGTTGCCTACTGGCTGACTGACAGAACCCACATGGTTAGAGTTGCAGGAGCTTGGTCCGACTCTAAACCGATTGCAAGTGGTGTTCCCCAGGGCTCAGTCCTAGGACCCTTCCTGTTCGGCATATACTTCTCAGAGGTACAGGCAAGCACAGGAGGACTATGGCTGACCAAGTTAGCAGATAACTGCAAACTAGGGGCTATAATTGACTCTCCGGCTGAGACAGACATCCTCCAAAAGGGTCTCACTGAGACGGATACCTGGTGTCAAAAATCATGGCCTCAAGCTAAATGCCAAAAAGTGCATAGTCATCTTCTGTGGGGAAAAAAAATTACCTACTAACTACCACATAGGTGGTAGTCCCCTAAATACGGAAGACGTAATAAGGGATCTAGGGACCCAAGTAGATGTTAATCTCACCTTTGATAATCACATTGCCATAGTGGTTAGAAAATCCTTCTACATGACCCACCTAATCACAAAAGGGTTCACATCCAGATAAAAAGAGGTGATTGTGCCCCTCTACTCATCACTCATCATACCCATCATAGAGTACAACACCCCATTTGGGATGTACCTTATAAGACACCTGCAACAGCTGGAAAGAACACAGAAGTACCTCACCAAGAGGATCACTGGCCTCAAAAGATGCCCTATGCAGCTCGACTGAAGAAATTACAGCTGTACTCAGTTGCATACAGCCTACTCGGAGGTGATCTCTGCCTGACATACAAGGCCATGTCCAACCCAGAATTGATGGACCTGCTCCTCCTAAAGAAAACCTTATCCCCTCGAGCCACACGCTATAGGGATCTAAACCTCACCACAACAATAAATAGGACGTGCTGGAGGGATAGATTCCTGTCCCAGTGACTTCCCATGCTTTGGAACAAGATCCCAGTCTACATTAGGCAGAGTTCCTCGCTAACACTCTTCAAAAAAAAAACCTTGATGAGTGGATGGGAAACGGAAAGTTTACCTTTGTGATCACTTCAGTGGCTCTGCTGCACAGAGGCACAGGGAACTAATCAAAGGGGGCGGCAAAAGCCAACACATTTTGGCTAGGCTTATAAATGCCTTCGGGCAGCTAGCTTAGTACCTACCTATGAACCTATATACGTGTGTATATGTGTGTATATGTGTGTGTGTGTATATGTATATATATGTGTGTATGTGTATGTGTGTGTGTATATATATATATATATATATATATATATATATATATATATATATATATATATATACACACACATACATAGTGTGTGTGTATATTGTTTATTGATAGCGTATGAATTTGGTGTGTTTGAAATCCTTGCAGGTGCGCTGTGTGGTGACAATGGTTCAGTGTTGCTATGTCATCCTGTTTTTGATGATTTCCTACCAGCGCATTATATGGAACCGGGCTGGCAGTGCTTCACTGTGCCTGTCCTTTATCCTTGTGTATAAGTTATGGGGTGTGGGAAACAAAAGCCCCTTACATGGTGATAAGGTGGAGAGACTACCCCCCCCCCATGTCAAACTAGTTTATGTTTTACAGTGTTTGTTGCCTTTCGTTATAGTCTTTCTTGACGAACATACCATAGTGCTTTAAACAAGCAATAGCAGTTTGAATCCTATTTTCTTATTTTTAGTAAGAATGCAAAGTGATCTTTTGACAAGTATCTAACTGTGTGTTGACAATGGCCTATTTTTAATAATTCATATGCCGATATCAAGAGTGGTTCTGTACAACTAGTTTTCTCTTTTTTTAATGTGTGTGTTTGTTTGTATCTACGTATGTCACCATATTTCTGACTCAGTAAATTGACACATTATTTCATGAACCACAAATGGCCAAAAATTATTCAAGTGAAAAAAATAAAACATTGTTGCAGGGGGACAAAGCCTTCCCTTGCTAATTTATAAATATATATATATATATATACATACATACATATATACCATTTCCAATATTGCTGATCAATTGGGAAAGGGCAGAATCTCACTCCTCACTGTTTAGCAATCCTGCAAAACAAATGCTGCCATCCTAAGCTGAACCAGCAGTTCAGAACAATCCTAACAAGATGTTTGCTGCAACAAATGTGCTATCAAACATACAGAATCTGTGTTTTTGTTTGTGTGTGTGTGTGTGTGTGTGTGTGTGTGTGTGTGTGTGTGTGTGTGTTTGTGTGTGTGTACATCCTATAATATGGAGTATATATGGTTTAGGGTTTAACAAAATAAAATATGTTGTAGGAACAAGTTTTGTGACAAATTGTCTAACTAAAGTCAGGAACTGATTTCCCATACCCCACAAATCATATTCATTGTATATCCCATCCCTCGCCCTACATTCCTTTTATCCATTTATTTATTTTACACTTGTTTCTATTAATGTCAGTGGATGTCTAAAGACTTTGGTGTAGGTAGAATGGCAGTAGTGTTCTTTAGTTTTTCGAATAGAAAGAGTGGAGGGATGCTAAGTTATCTTAGATTGTTTTACTTTCTCCTTTAGTGCTGCTGATTTTTTAAGTATTAATTTTGTTAGTTCCCTTTTTGTTATAGATTTTATTGACATATTTGTGTTCTTTAAGACTGATTTAAGCTGGACATGCTATATTAGATGTGTTGCTGATTTTTTTAACTATTTTGTAGGCTTTCTTTTTGTTTTAGATTTTTTACATATTTGAGTTCTTTAAATTTGATTTTAAGTTGGACATGCTATATCAGCTGGCTAGTAAAGTATGTTTTAGATTGTTGGTTGATCTCTTTCCCCCATTGTGAATGAGAAGGCGTGTTTTTTTTCTTATTAGTTTGCATTTTTATTTTGTGATTGGATTTAGTGTTTTGGGGTATTGCATGGTTATGTTTTGAAGGCATTTTATTATTAGTCTAATGGTTTTTGTTGTAATTTTCCTATTCTAGTTTATGGAGAAGAATATTTGGCTGGTTTCTTTGCTTAAGACAATGGAATCAGCATTTGAATATTCTTTGCCTGGTGTTTGTCTTCGTGTATCTGTAGATAACATTAATGTGTGTGTATATGTGTGTTTTTTCCCTTTTGTGTGTGTGCAATTTCTTGTCTCCCCCACCCAATTACTGAAGAACTGTATCACTGCATAGAATAAAAATATGCTCAATAATACAAGATTTTGTTTCTACAGTATTTTGTTTCATACTTCTGAATTTATTTTATTTATTGACATTTGATTAACGGGAAAGTCTAACTGGGTAGGAGCCCATTTTTAGAGGAGGCCTGGGGAGGAAAAAGTCCAAAGTATGACGAAACACAGTTATTTGCTATAGCGCTACATTTCCTGATGTGGCGATAATTAAGTCTTTGGACATATCTCTGTCCATATGTATTTAGGATGCACTTCTCCACGATTTAAGCATCTTTGTAGTGTTGTTTTTTTGTCAACTGACTACAGTGTTTAGTAAACAGTGTTATAAAATGCTGTGTGTTATTTTCTCATGGGTACGATTCTTGTATTTGGGTACCTGCTTATAGTTGCTCATGTCTGGCAAGTATTATTCAGTGTGTTTGTAATGATATTTTATAGTAATACCGGGCAAGCATCCTCTTTGTTGTTTTTTTCATGACTGCTTCGTAACCCATTTAGTAGTTTCATAGACTATTACTTGACCAACAACCCTAGAAGCCTTTTTAAGCCTAGCCATGCTTTCCAAAGGTGAGAATCAGACCATAGGACTTCTAGGGGTAATGCTTTTGATAATAACTTCCATTTAAGATGTTGGTAGTGCTCTACATATTTGCCTAATTATTTCCCTGCTGTGTCCATGTTATGACTGAAAAGGTTCCATTGATTAGTCTGCTTATGTGGCTCGCAAACTAACAAAGCATTAGTATTAAGAAATGAGCGTTTCAGTACAGTTACAACATTGTTTTTTTTTTTTTTTCAGAAAGTACAACCTGCTTTGCTGGTAATATTGGCTTTTCTAAAGTGTAGGAAACATTACATCGTCTTGCCAACATAATTTTCTTTGGGGTTGAGATAGGGATACAGCCAGGATTTTTGCAATTGTATACCAGCCATACCTCTCAAATTCTGGACAAAGCGAAAAATAATGGGAGGGAGGTGAACCAAGAACCAAAATCAGGGATGATTTTTAAATTTTAGTCTAATTTGCTTAATCATGGGCGGCCACGGTGGTGCAGTGGTTAGCATTGCCGCCTCACAGCAAGAGGTTCTCCGGTTCAATCCTCGGCTGGGGTGCCTTCTGTGTGGAGTCTGCATGTCCTCCCTGTGGTCGCGTGGGTTTCCTCCGGGTGCTCCGGTTTCCTCCCACATCCCAAAAACATGCTGCAGGTGGATTGGACACTCTAAATTGGCCCTAGGTGTGAGTGTGCCTTCTGTGGAAGGTTGGGCGCCGGGCTGGCAACTCGACACCGTAAAACTCCACTGCCATTCAGTGTGCGGACAGGTGATCCGCTGTGGCGACCCCTAACCGGGAAAAAGCCGAAAGAAGAAGAAGAAGTCTAATTTGCTTAATCCTCATTCATTAACAGAAACTTTGTGAGAAATTGGATAAAAATTTGAGGCAAAATCAGGGACAATTGAGAGGAATGAAACTAACTTCAAAATGTAGCCCCCTCCTCCTGAACATTTGCTTTCCCCTCTACTCGGGCACTTCATGTTTCTTGACATAATAACTTTTTAGTTTTGGAGAAAAAACTCCTGAAATGATATGTATAAACCCATTTAGGCAACCTGGTGTTAACAAAAATCTATATGTTAATAAAGTAATGGGATAGTAAATATTCCAGAGTGTGTTTTAAATATGTAATTCTAGTACACATATTTACAAATAAAAGTAAATTATTAAAAATTGTGCACTGTAGCATTCATAGAGTCAGTGTCCAAAATTATTTACTTTTGGATTGGAACATTACCACCTTGTGCACTCGCACAGTTCAAGGGGCATTTAATGTAGTACCCTGTGCACTCCCACAGTGCCTGATTTTCAAGACGAGCTCACCTGGATCCCTTGAACCATGAGAGCTAATTAAGGCTCCAGGAAGTCTACTCCCATCTCCAAAGCAGAAATTGAGCTATCAATGTGTGGGAGGACTTGAGATGTTTTAAGTTTTTTCCATTTATGTTGAATGTCAGTGGAAAAACTTCTTAGAAGTGGTGTAGACCATTGAAAACATTGGGCTGATGGGCTAAAGCAATGTAATGAACAGCTTTACTAGTATGTGGAGCCAACATTGTAGGGACTAGGACCTGTAAAGCTTAAAAGCTACAATATTGATTCCTGTATGCTGGTGTTTCTGTGCTGCAAGCACAGGAAATGTTTGAGAGGTGGCTAAGGACTGTGCACCTGTGAAGTGGTGTCCATTTATCCATAGTCCACTCCAGACCCTGTGGGCAACTGTAGTAGATGCACACTACAGGAACTGGACAGTGCTTTACTAGCTGAACCTCTCAGCATGCATCCCCTGTTTTTTCCAGATGCAGAGATGCAGCCTCTGTCAGATGTGAGAATGCATGCTGTGCATTCTCTCTCTTTAAACAAACACTTTTGTTAAGCCATCCCTTAAGACTTGGGCAACCATTCATTTCTATAAAAGAAAAACAAACCACACACTCACAAGCCTAGATTCAAGCATTTTACCTCATAAACCATACTGACACACTCCCAGTTGCAAACATTGTATATCACTTATAATCTACCCAATCATTTTCTGTCAAACATTACATAGCTCATTTACATCCTGCCTTCTTTTAAACCTCATTCCTTCCCTGTATATATTGTTACCACAATTTTCTTTTTTCTTATGTAGTTTGTTCCTACCCTTTTTCTAAAGCTCTCAATTCTAGTTGTTTTATCTGTTTTACTATATTCACTACTTCTAGTATAGATAGTTTAGATTTTGTTTACCATATCTTTCTTTTCCATCATACCACCAACATTTGATGTCTGCCTGAGGAAAAATTCTCTGAAGTCTACTTGGGGTATAAAAATATCTGTTAACATTTCTAAGCAAAAATCCTAAACTTTTCTAGATTCTGTTGCATATTTGGGAGGCATACATACACCTTCCTATATTTCTTTGTGAATTGTTTATCCAGTCTTTCTTCCCAAAACTTTCTAATCTCCTCTGATTTGATTCTTATAGTTATCATGCAATCTTTTATGTGGTCTGTTAATTATTTCTTTTTTTAATGGCATCTTCTGTTCTAGATTCTACTAAAAATTCTACTAGTGCTGGTCCTTAGTTTAGGACCCTTGTATTTCTTTCTCTTTGCCTATATTCTGGTATCACAATAGAGAAGGAAATCTCCAACCTACAGTCCAAGTAAATTCTTGGCGTCTTCCCATTCTATCATATTTCCTTCTCTTGTTATTTGGTTCCAATACCTGTGTTCCTTTGCCAGTTTTCTCCAATAAATTCCAGCCCCTATTGTCTATTGTCTATATCCCTAATTGTAGTCATCCCTATTGGCAGAATCTCCTTTCTCCATTCCTGTGTTGGCTTAGTTCTTAGGATACTTTCTGCTACTTTACAGATATAATATTCTATATGATTATTGTTTGCCTTTAAAGGCCTGCATCCAAAATTTCTCTTTATTTCTTAGTTGTTGATTGAAAAATTAATGAAACGATCTTTAGACAGCCAAGTGTTTATAATCCACCCTTGTATCCAGCATTGCAAGTATTTGAAGCTGTATGTGCATCTGACATTTATGCATTGAGTAATAACAAAAACAGGGGGACTAAATGGAATTACAAACCGAATTTTACTAGTAGGAAGAAGGAAATCCTGGAAGAACTTATGGCTGATAGGGAAATTTGTGTCAAGAAACCAGACAAAGGGGGAGAAATGGTCCTAGTTAATGCTATTGACTATTCAAGCAAAATCCTGGAATTGCTACATGACATTAATATTTATGTACCAGTGTCTACCAACAAAATTCATATTGCCTACAGAAAAGTAGATTTAGCAATAGAACTAATGTTGGAAAATAGGCTGGACCAAAGGGTAGGGGAAATGTTACAAGTTAAAAAAACTAGAATTGCACCTTTCTTCGGCATCCCCCAAGATATACAAGAGTACTATTAACCCACCCTATAGGCCTATAGTTTCTGGTGAGGGATCGAAAACTTACCCTATAGCCACTTTTTTAGATCATACTTTAAAACACATAACAGAAGATTACAAACGCCTACTAAAAGATTCCTGGGATTTCCTGCAAAGTTTAACACCAGATATACGTGAGGTGGAAACATTCTTTTTGACCATTGACGTGGTCTACTTATTTTCATGTATTCCAACAGAAGACTGTTTAGAAATGTTCTATTCACTTTTGTGTGAAAAACGTTCTTCTCTTAAGATGGATGTTGATGCAATGGGGGATCTTATGAGACTAGACTAGAGAACAACTTTATTTATTTTGAAGGTGAGTTGTTCAAACAAGTTCAAGAAGTAGCTATGGGGGCAGCATGTGCCCCCATCTACGCTAATGTGATCTTTCTGAAGTGGGAAATGAAACACTTATTCAATACAACATATTGGCAACACATTGTTATTGTCACTATTTGGATGATATTTTTGTCATATGGGAAGGACCTAGAGACTTAACTACTTTCATAGAACATCTAAATTCTCCTACTAGTTTTTTAAGGTTCACATACAAATTTGATCCTTTGGGGATTAACTGTCTAGATGTCAGATTGGATAAAAATGATGGGCGGTTAAAAGCTAGAATACACCGTAAGGAAACATTTAGTAATTCATACCTCCCCTATAATAGTGCACACCCATGGAAGCAGAAAAAAAGTATAATTAAAGGCCAGATGGTCAGAGCTGCAAGAATGGCTTCAGAAAGAGAAGACTTCTTGAAAGAAATACAGTTAATGTCTGGACTTTTTAGAGCAAGAGGCAACCCAAATAAGTTAATAGAAACAGTAGCTACAGAGATTATAGAGGGATGGAATATTAAATATATACCCCTACTGGGAAACCAACAACAATGTTCCATTAACAAATTTAATGACAATACAATTCGGAAAAGCCCTAGTGATACAATACAACAATGCTTCCAGAGAAATAAAAAACTTAATAGAAAAAAAATGAAAAATGTTAAAATTTAATCAGGACTTGTTACACAAAGTAGGTGAAGCACCACACTTTGTTTTTAAAACAGGAATCAATTTAAAAAAACTGTTTGACAAGAATAAAAACAGGTATGGATTTCAGGGAGATATAGGGACAAGAAAATGTGGAAGGTGTAAATACTGCCACTTCATTATAGACAAGGAAAAATGATGTTAAACAACCACTTGAATAGTACTGTGATTTTTAGGAAGGGCACTTGTATGACTAGAGGTATAGTTTATCTGGCTATATGTAGAGACTGTCCCAGTTTTTACGTAGGAAAGTCAGAAAGCATTTAAGTAAGCATATTTATGAGCGCACATACCAAATAAAGAAAAAAAGTTTGAATAATGCCCTTTACAAACATCTTCATATGGAGCCAAGCCATAAATGTTTTCTTTTTGGGATATTAGAGCAAGTTGCCATGGACCCTGTGGGGGGGGGGGGCACTGGGAAAACTGGTTGAATATTAGAAAGACATATTGGCAGATTAAGTTAAATGCAACAAATCCCCCAGGTCTTAATGACCAAATTTCAGTAAAGCCTTATTTAATAAAAAAAAAGCCAGTAAGTTGTGATAAAAACTGGACCTACAAAAAAGAATGGTGAACAATAGCCTTTTTCTGCACATTAACACATAGGAAACACATCATTTATTTCTTAATGTATAGAAATGCTTTCATTTGAATATTATATGTAAAGATTGTTATTATAGTTAAAAATATCTGTATAGTAAAGGACAGGCAGTTTGAACATGACCGTTTGAACATGACAGTTATCACAATATATTCATAGGTAGGTACTACGCTATTAGCCCTAGGGCCTATATAAGCCTAGCCAAAAAGGTACCCTGGCTTTCGCCACCCAAGAAAATTATTCACAATATATTTAATGTATTGGAGAGTGTATGCCTTTAAAACTTTTGGCTCTTCTTTTTGGGAGTGGGGATATATAAATGGATGAATATGGAGATTTTTATTCACTTGATAAAGCCCTGCATTGAGTCAGGGTGAAAGCGCTTATGTATGAACTGTTACAATAAAATTATTTATTTGTAGCCGACTTCAGTGTGCCCAGACCATTCATTTCGTTTTTATATATTGTCTGCAAATAGAACCAGCTTTTCTTGACTACCATACCAATTATATCCTTGAATTTCTGAGTCCTTTATTTTCTTTGCCAGTGGTTCTAAATATAATACAAATAACAAAGGGGAAAGAGGACACCCCTGCCTGGTTCGTCTGCTCAAATAGAAATTGTCAGCGGACTCTGCCCACTTTAGTTCTCAACTCTGATCCCTCATATATCCTTCTAATCAACCTTATAATTTTTTTCAGGAAATGCAAATGCTTCCATTTCCCTGCATCAAGACCCGCCAACAGTAATGGCATTTTGTTACATTCTGCTTCCCTCTGAATCATCTGTGTTCTGTTAATGTTGTCAAATGTTTGCCTCCCTTTCACAAAACCACATTGATCCATATCTATTAATTTTGTCATTAATGTTGCCATTATTTTAGCCATTATAGACATGGACATAAACACTTTATAATCATGGTTTAGCATTGAAATGGGCCTGTAAGAAGATGGATCTTTACCCACTTTTTAGGTATTACAGCTACCACTGTTTTCTTCTAGGATGTTGGTACTTTTCCTCCACTTAAAATACTGTTAAACCCTTCCAGATCTTTATCAGTTTTTTCCGCTCCTAGATTCCAGACTTCCACAGGAATACTATCTATTCCTGGGAACTTTCCTGTAGATTGGTTATACATCACAATTTTTATGTCATCATCTCCTATCCTAACCATTAGTAATTGAGAGTCATCTTCCTCTAACCTTAGCATATTTAATTCTTCCATAAACATTTCCATTTGTATCTTTTTCTTGATTTCCATATTTCTCTCCTTTTATACAGACTTCAATAGAAGTTCCGAAATGTTTCTAATACCTCTATAGGATCTCTTGTTACCTTCCCTGTTATAGGCTTCTTAAGCTTGGTGATGGCTCTCTCTACTTTCTGTTGCCCGAGTCGTTGTGCTGAAAGTTTGTGGTCTAGTGTTGTCAAAAACAGTTACTTAAAAGCAGTCTTTTTAAAGTTGTGTATATTATCAAGGTAATCCCTTATTTTCTGCTTAGCATTCTGCAGTTGATACTCTTCTTGTCCTGGGAGATTCCCCCTATTCTGCAATACTTTAACATTTGTCTTGCTTCTTAACCATAGCTGCCTTTCTTTTATTTGTACCCTACTTTTAAACTCAACCTTAATTTCATAACACTCCATAGCTATATGTTCAGAAGTAATTTATATTCTAAATAGCTCCTGAATAACGAATAACCTCCACTACCCATTCCTTAAATTCCACTCTTTTCAACAGATAGGTAAGAAAATGCCAGTGTCTCGTTTTTATTTTAGATATTATTGGCACATGATTTGAAATAGCTATTGAGTGCACATCAAAATCTTAAATTAAATGCACATGTTCCTGTGAAATGTAAATTCTGTCTAGACTAGCTAGCCCAGTTTTTATATCTTGTATGTAAATTCACTCCATACTCCTGTTCATTGCCAAATATTTTCATACATTTCTTCAAAAGTCTACCATCCTTTGTTTATACATTCCCTTCTGGCCCCCAGATACATCTTCACTGCTGCAAATCAAGTTCAAGTCCCCACCTGTAAGTAATATTCCTTGCCGAAGACTGATTTCTCCCAGAATTTTGTTAAACTTCATTATAGTAGTTTTAGGTGAAATATAAATTCATGCCAGTGTAATCCTCCTCCCTTAGCACTACAAATCCATTATTATTTTTTGTCCTCTTTTATATCACTGTTGGAGCACCTCTTGCAATTAATATAAATATTCCTCTTTTCCTTTGTTGCAGATATTCTGCTGAATAACCATCCTGAAAATATTTCTTTATCATATTCACATGGTCAGTTCTTTGTGTCTCTCTCATGTAACGTAGCTGTTTTTACTTTACAATTGTAATGTAGTTCACTATTCTTTCTTTTTTTGTATTTATCTGTGAGATTATTGACATTTAAAGACATTACAGGAAGCATTGTTGTATTAAAACGTTATTATTCCCACCTTTTATGTGTAACACCTTTTTTGTTAAATATATAGTTCCAGCTTTTATGTTACATGCATACACTTTTTGGCAGGGTCAATTTTTATATAGTTGTTTCTTGTCATAGCCATTTGAGCCTATGTCGCATCTTACAAAATTTTTGTTTTATTGAAAGTCCTCAAACAAAAAACGGACAACCCCCCCCCCAATACCCCCCTAAAACCTATTAATAAGTTTAACCCTCATAATAGGAACAAATGTCCCAAACTGACAGCCACACTTACAGACCTGAGTTAACCTAAGTAAAGGTTATCCATGTTAAGACACATGATGCAGCCTATGCGTCTACTTTTTGTCTTAGCTTTATAGCTCTCCCAGCTGGGAAATCCCCTAAATGCTTTCAGAAAACATTATCTCCTAGCCAGTTTCTGTTTTTTTCCCCAGCCAATCGCTCTCTACTAGACTGTAACAAATTTCTCTTTATCAGATCATCTCCATGGAGGCATGAGAACCAGACAGCCAATTTTCCATGGAGACACAAGGGTCAGATACAGAATTGCTAGTAAGCACACATTCATTTGCTAGAAGAAAGCCTCATAATATTCAATATTCTTTATTTACTTGCTTTCTCTTGACATTTGTTACTAAATCAATCTAAGGTCCTTAAGCCAGTCATTTCCCCATGCAAGAATGAGAAAAGCGCATTCATTTTTCATTTGTCATCCTCTTTTAACCATACTTTTTTTTTATATTGCAGTGCCTACATTTCTTAAAACTGAACAAGAAGAAAGCAGGGAGAAACAAAGGGGGAAAAAGAACTGCAGCACCTATTTACAGTCCTCATTATGCTTAAAAATAACTAAGAAAACTTTAAAGCATGCAAAGAAAACCGTCCACCACAAAAATAGTACTATTAAGAAAAAAAGTTTAAGGAACTTAGTTAGCTTTCTCATAGGTTCATAGGTGTGTACTAGGCCAATGGCCCTGGAGCCTTTACAAGCCTAGCCCATAGAAGTGCCCTGGCATCATGCCGCTGTTGGTTCCCGGTGCCTCTATCAAGTAGAGCCACTGGAGTGATCCCCTGGGTGAACTTTCTATTTACCATCCACTCCAAGATTTCTCTTGAAAAGGGCCAGTGAGGTGCTCTGCTTGACATATATGGGGAGTCTCTGGGTTATCAACCTGTCTCTCCAGCATGTTCTGTTGATTGTGGTAATGAGGTTGAGGTCCCTGGAGCATGTGGTGTGGAGGGATTGGGATTTCTTTGTTGTAACATTTCTAACAGGGCTGGGTCAGACATGGCTTTGTAAGTCCAGCAGAGATCGCCTCTTAATAGATGATATGCGACAGAGAAAAGCTGGATTTTTTTTATTCTGTCCATGTAGGGCAAGGCCTAGGATCCTCTTCGTGAGGTACTTTTGTGGCCTTTCCAGCTGTTGCAGGCGTTTAGTGAGGTGCGTGCCAAATGGGACATTATACTCTATTATTGGTCTAATGAGGGAAGAGTAGAGAGAGATGATTACCTCTTTCTTCCTGGATGCAAAACCCTTGGTAATGAGAGATGTGCCACATAGGACTTTCTGACCACAGTGGCAATGTGGTGGTCGAAGGAGAGGTTGCTGCCAACCTGTGTCTCCAGATCTCTTATAATGCCTTCAATGTTCAGTGGCCTACTATCAGTGTGGTAATTAGTGGGAACTAAGTTTTTCCCAAAGGGAATGACTACGCATTTTTTGACATTAGGCTTAAAGCCATGGTTTCAACACCAGTTGTTGGTCTCAGTGAGGCCTTTCTGTAGGATGTCTACATCACTTGGGGAGTTAATAATGGCTCCCAGCTTGCAATCGTCAGCAAACTTGGTCAGCCAGAGTCCCACCATGTTAGCCTGGACTTCTGAGAAGTAGATGCCAAATGGGAGAGGACCCAAGATCGATCCCTGTGGGACTCCACTTGTGACTGGTCGGCAGTCTAACTTGGAGTCTGCTATTTTCACACTGTGGGTTTTATCTGTGAGCCAGTTTGCAGCCCACCTAGTGATATAGGGGTTGATGCCTAATTTGACGAGTCTGTCAATAATTCCTGAGTGAGGAATGGTATAAAAGGCCTTGGCCAGATCAAGGTAGGCTGTATGAACTGCCTTGATCTCATCCATAGCTCTGGTGACTGACTCAAAGAAGTCAACCAGGTTGAGCAGGCATGATCTACCCTTCACAAAACCAAATTGTGTGGGATCCAGAGTTTGGAGATTCTGTATAGGTCCATGATGATGTGCTACATAGCCTTGCATATCAGACCTGTCAGGCTAATGGGGCAATAATTCCCAGGGTCTGTAGTCGCTTCCCCTTTATGGAGAGGGATGACTGTAGCAGTGTGCCATTCTGTAGGGACAAAGCCTGAGGTGAAGCTGTGATTGAACAGGGCACACAGGTGTGGTGCCAGTTCACTTTGTAGTTCATGTAGAACACAGCCAGGGATATTGTCGGGTCCCATGGAAGCTGTATTCTTGGCCTTGGACAATGCAGCTTTAACCTGTGTTGCCCTCTCTTCCCCTCCCAAAGCATTTTTCCGAACATTAATGATGTGAAGTAGGGTATATACTTTAGGGTCCCCCACAAGTCCAACAAATTCTGGAAAAATCCAATCTTTCCAGATTTTCTTGTTCTGTCATATTTCACAAATATAATCATTGCATTGTAATCCCACAGTAAGTTACTGGTTTTGTCTTTTCATCTCCATCTCCCAAATCCTGCCTCTGCTTCATTTTCAATGTACTCTTGATTCTTCTAGTCAACTCTCATGCTCCCTTCCTTCTCTCCAACATTTTCTGTGGACACAGTGGAGAAGGTTTCACATGTACCGTCTCTCTGTGGTCTTTATTACCAGAAGAACAAGAAGCAGAAGAACAAGAAGCAGAATCTCCTTCTGCTTTACTGGTTTTATTACTTTTCATTTCCATCTCCCAAATCCTGACTCTGCTTCATTTCCAGTGTATTCTTGATTCTTCTGGTCTACTCTCATGCTCACCTCCTTCTCTCCAGCATTCTCTCTGGACACAGTGGAGAAGGTTTCACAGGTACAGTATTTGTGTGGTCTTTATTACCAGAAGAAACAAAGCAGAATCTCATTCTGCTTCACAACTCACATTTTGCTGGACAAATGTTTGTATTTCCTCCTTAGTGTGTACTGAATCAAAAAGTGATTTTGTCCTTCCAGGGAAGAATACCTTGAAGACAGCTGAGCATAGCAGTTTGAATCTCACATCTGTGTCTTTACATTCCCTGAATAGTGGAATGAATTTACTCCTCTTCTGCCGGGTGTACTATGAGTAATTATTCTCTACAAACACTCTGCTGTCTCCCACTTTTCATATTTTGTCGTCCTGCCACAGTTTTATCAGAATCAACTCCTTCTGCTGGTAGGATTCTATCTTTACTAGTATAGGTCTACATTGCTTTTTCATTGCCAGGTTTGGGGCTTACATGCAATGTCCCCTTTCAACTAACAACTCCTGTTGTGGAATACCAGTCCAGTTGCTTATTTATGCTTTCATAAATTAATGCAGTCTGTTCCAGCTTGTCTGGTATAGCTGAAAATCTCAGATTTTCCCTGCGTGCTCTGTCCTCTAATTCTGTTATTTTTTGAAACATCTCTTCTTGAGCAGTCTGATATTTATCCAGCCTGTTCTTTATTTCACCTTCTGATTTTTGCACCTTTATCACCTCATCTGAATAGCTGTTTAAAGCTTCTTCCATTTTTCCAACCCTTTGTTGTTTGTGTTGATATACTCCATCAGTCTTTCATTTATTTTAGCGAGGTCTATGTGCAGTTGTCTGTATCTTCCTGTGGGTTACTGGTAGTCATGGTTGGAGGTTGCATTATTTTTTGTTGAAGAGCTGCAGAACGTTCCCCAGTCACCGTTTCTTTTTGCTGAAGAGCTGCAGAACGTTCCCCAGTCACCGTTTATTTTTGCTGAAGAGCTGCAGAATGTTCCCCAGTCACCGTTTCTTCCTCACTTTTTGTAGCTGAATTTTTTTCAGGTGTTGTGCTTCTTTTTACCTGGCATCCAGGCAGTACACTTACTAGCCAGTTACTGAAATTTACCCATAAACACAAAAATCTACTGGCCATCTCTGAGTTTCTGTTTTCACATTGGGAGAGAGTAAAGCTGTAACTCAGTGTGCAGTCATCTTGGAAGTCCTCATGCCGTGAATACTCTTGTCTGACTTTCAAGTGGTGCTATGGGAAGATATAACTGTGGATGTGATGGGCAGTTTTTTGGTTTACTTAACAGTGTTCAGTTTAAGCAAGTGCTGGGCAATGAGATTTATTTCAATTGAGTGATATGGAACAGAATTCTTGCAGATTTACTGAATCTCATTATTTGCTACTAGTGTTGCATATATAGTCCATTGACTTTCAGATATTGAAGTAGTGCCTGCTAGTTAAGAGTAATCCACCTACAGGCATAATGTCACACTGGGAAGGGTGTAGATCAGAAGTCTAGGTTGGAGGAATCATTACAGAATGGCAGAAGCCTTGTGCTACACTACCCACTCCTTTTGGAATGCAGAAAAAATGTGTATGCCTAGCTACCCTGTGGATAAGATAATTGTATTTTGGTTGCCTTTCTGAAAGATTACTTAATCCTGTTCGGCACAGATATTTTGCTGACCTTTTGTACCACTGCATGCAATGCTCAGACCTTTCAGAATTTCACTTGTAGAATCCGAGACAAACACAGAAATAGACTGGGTAAAACCCCCACATTAGGGACACATTTTAAGTATTAGTATTACTGATTTAAACTGGCAGAGTTAGATAACTTGGATTAGTATTCATTGTCTGGGGTAAAATAAGTCTAATTTAAGTGATTGCCATTATTTGTTGGCTGTAAATGAATCGTGGATTTTCAGAGGGAAATTCTGGGACAGTTTAATGGTATGCAATTTCCTAGAGTGCCATGGTACATTTTCCCACCAGTCCTTTATATTTGTCCCTCTTCAAGATATCCTTTGTAAATTGTCATATTTTCCCTATGCCAGCGTCGGTTGATCTATGTAATTGATGACAGCATGGTGGGGTTTGTGTAGAAATACGTACACAGACTTTAATGGGTGTACCTATATGGAGACAACCTGACTCTAACTACTACTCTATTGTCACCAGGGATTCAGCAAATAAGGGATGTAGCTTAACAGAAAGTTTATGAAGGTTTTTATTAAATAATGACCAAGTATATTAGGAGTGATGGGGAATGCATACACTTATAATATCAATGGTGTATAGGAATAATCATCATCTTCTTTCAGCTGCTCCCGTTAGGGGTTGCCACAGCAGATCACCTGTTTCCATTTCTTCCTGTCCTCTGCATCTTGCTCTGTCACACCAACCACCTGCATGTCCTCTCTCACCACATCCATAAACCTTATCTTAGGCCTTCCTCTTTTCCTGTTTCCTGGTACTTCATCCTTAGCATCATTTTCCCAATATACTCAGCATCCCTCCTCAGCACATGTCCAAACACATGTAATCAATGGAGTATATGAATCAACACTGCAATTTTTTTTTTTTTTAAGATGCAGATTTTTTTTTTTTGCTGCATATATTAATTTGTCCAAACTTTCTGTAATACTGTCAAAACCAAGAAGAAACCGCATTGTTGACAAGTATTGGCTATTGGGTAAATAAGATGATGCCCTAGACTGTGTATTTTCTTGCGTTTCTCTTATGTAGGTAATGTGTAGTAGTTCTGTTTTAGTTTTGTGCACATGTTGATTGGTGATAATATATGTTTTATTTGAAGTGCTGTGTCAGAAAAGTGTGCAACAAGCTTATCTTTTTGTTGATTACCGATCGTAATCATAGGGCCACTTGATTTCAGTAGATGTGTCATATACTTTGTTGATTTCAGAAATGTGAGTAACTAGTGTCTTTTTGGTGATTTCAGGCGATAATTAGCACTCTCCGTGCAATGTAGTAGAACGAATAAGTTTAGCAGTCTTTAACAAATTGGTCTGTGTAATAAATACCCTTAGTTTATATAAACATTTGTGAAGGAATTGTAGCAGAAGTATATTAGGAGATTGATTTAATAGACATTGTAAAACAGAATCCTTGCATAAACAGAAGTAATTTGCCTGGCCTTTCTGTCTGCCAACTCTCACCATTTTCAAAGCTTAGGTCATTAGCATTGCAGAAAAATGCCTAGACTCTGCATTAGGGGGATGACTGGTGTCATTTAGGACACCACAAAAACATGGGTTGAGGGGACTTGGAGACAGCCTGTGGTTGTCTTGTTGGTGCTGTATATCCATAGAATGGTTGAGGGCAAGGTACACTGCATTATGTAATTTAGCCAGTAAACCAGTCCTTGGATGACTAGTGCAGTTCTCAGGTCACCAGCCCTTGGACAACTAGTGTAGTGCTGGGACTGTCAGTCCTTGGACAACTAGTGCAGTGCTCAGACCTTTGTTTTTTACTGGGGTGTGTAATTATCTATATTATCTCATTTAAGTAGTTTATTTTTATATTGGCATAATGGGCTTTTTCTGTGAAGGGAACAAGGAGTTTCATTAGCTGGCAAGAAATCATTACAGTCAGTGTTTTTAAAGTTTACAGTTGTCAAATTGTAAAATGCATTTTAAAGTATGTCTTTTGTAAAATTACCCTCTATAGCAAACTTGGTAAAATTCTGATTGCAGAGGTATATACCCTTCTTTTGGAGCGTACTGCCAAGTGTCACAAATAACTGTTACAGCTTTGATACAAAGTTTCATTTCCTTAAAAAGTACTGTATTCTGCTTTTTTTTAATATTTGAATCTTTACTACTGGAAGCGCCACAGTCTGCATTATGAACTGCTTCTGTTATTTGATGTAGGAAGTAAAAATAACTTTCAGTACTTCAAGTGGGTGTGTTTTGGTTGACTTTTGAAAGCAGGTCTCTGCATTTGTGACCTTCCCATGTGTATTCTCTGGCTGGGGAAGCTCTGCTCAGTGTGCCTTATTAAAGCAAATCATTTTGTACCATACACATTTTAACTATCACTTTATTGGAATATCATGATCTGCATAGCAGTCACTAGTAAGAAAATGTATAGTTCACTGTTTTTAATAGTCACTTCATAAATGTAAAAAGGTGGCTGATGAGAAGATTTGTTTACAAACCTACATACAGGTGATCAGATTTTAAGTAAATTAAGTGAAAGTCAAAAGTTCAGATGTGTCCAAGGAGGTGGCACACAAAACTTATCAGGTAAGTTCTAGTCTGCCCCCTCTTAAACAGTGAGAACATTTAGGTACATTACTGAGGACCAGACAAGGAAAGCTTCAGTTATAAAGCATCAGTGTGTCAAATTGCTTAGCTGGTTGCACTGTTGCTTCTTGTGTGAAGCTCAGAAAACTGTAGGTTCAAGTCCCACAGTAGCACTGTACTGTTGAGGTGCTGTACTACTTGTGGGATGTTGACCAGTGATTCCATCAGTTCTGTTTGTATCAGAACTCTGAAAGGCATGACTGATTATAATACGGATGATGAAGTGGCAGCCCAGGCCTGACAGCTTCTCCTGTTTCTGCAGTGTTATTTGGATAGCTGGCTGTTCTGTTCATGTTATTGGATGTATCCGTTTCTCTTTTTCTTGTAAGTAAACCTGAAAAGTCTTGTTCAAGTCTTATATTTTTCTGAAATATATGTGTATTCGATCTCTTCTTCCCTTGCATCTTTTAATTCAAACTTGCTCATATACTTTAAATACATCTCTGTGGGAGAAACTTTTAGTTGCCTTGGTCCCCCTGTACATGCTGTTTTGTTGCATGCTATATTCCAGTTAGTTGCTAGTATCACAATTCCTTGATGAAAAGCAAAACACTTCCCCCCATTATTTGTTTTATGTTTTGTACTTTAGACTCGGGGGGGGGGGGTATATGTGCAATGGCTAGAGTGATTCCCCTTTAACATTACATACCTAGCAAATCTGTAATTGTTTTTTCTGTTTTTGGATCAAGGTTTTTCTTTAATAATAATACTCTTTTTATTTTAAACTCTCTGGCCTTGTATAAAAAACTGCTCCGATGTTCTTCTTAATTAGTTCACATTCTTGTTGATGTTAATTTATTTTAACATTTCCATCTGCACACTTCTCTTATGAGAATGTGATCATATTTTCTTTTGTCAATTCCAGTTCCACACCAGTATCTTTGTTTTTGAAATCAGTGTGGCAGTATTGACTTATTTAGCCAGTTAAACCTTTACATTTTATGTTTCCATACACTTTACTAGTCTTTGTTCTCTTCATACTGCCTATCTATGCTTTAACTATAATTCCCTTTCTGCTGACAAAATCAAATAAAACAACCTGAATAAGATTTGGCACCGCATTTTGTTTTCCCCAAATCATTCTCAAGACCATGTGCAAAGGTCTTCATTTCCTCTTCTTTTCCATTGAGAAGGCTAGTTCTGTTCTTTAGCTTTTCTAGTAAACATTTTTACATCAAAAAACTAAAATCATGTTTTAAAATGGAAGCGAAGTGGCAATAGGTATTTTACTCTCTAATTTATGACACATTGATAGTCGAGCTAGCGACGCACACACACATTCCTTACGTTGTAAAGGAATACTGTAATTTAAGTGTTCAGACTGTCTCTTTTAGGCTGTGTCACAGTTTGAACTGTCTTCTTGATCAGGACGTTGGCCTCTTTGCAACTCAAGCTAGAGTGTACACGAAAATCTCCATTGCTGTCAAAAAATGGAACTTATTTTTTAGCTCTCAATTAAGAACAGTTTGTTAAAAGGAAAAAATAAAATAAAAATAAAGTAAAGAAATGAAGGGAAAGAAATGGCGCAAACAGACTTTAAATGTTACTTTAGCAGTGAGCCCAAGCCTGATTATGAAACTCACTGCATATAATATAGGAATAAGAGCACTTACCTGTGCTTTTCAGATCTGATTTTCCTTATAAAAAAAAAATAATAATCGCTACCCCAGTAGTTAATGCATATGCCTGCTTAGAAACTTTGCACACAGCAAATAAAGCAGCAAAATATGACCACCCTTTAATTAAATGACAATGAATGCACCATAATTAATTGGAGCAGGACTAGCAGCCTACATGAACGGCTGTAGCTGCTTTGCACAAGTACTACTACTTCGCACATCTTCTGACATGCATTTATTTTGTTTTATTCTGGTGGAAGTGGTTCTTCCAAGATCCAAGACGCACATTTCCACTGTATCCCCTCCTGCCTGATGTCACCACTGCATCAGGGTTTGGTAGAGGCATTATGGAGCTTGATGAGTGACATCATGCTTAACTGTAGGGCAGCTTCACCTTTTTCTCTGTACCCCATAACTGGGTATTCATGATGGCTGAATTTGAAGCTTCTTTTTTTTTAATTGTACCTCAAGTCAGCACTGCTGGATCTGCACGGCTCAAGTCAGCACTGCTGGATCTGCACGGTGGCTGCTAATAGTCGGCTGCATGCTGAGTTTTCTGAATCTGTCCCTAGTCTTTGATTTTTAGTTATAGGCTGAGGTATGAATGTGCAAGTGCTCAGTGAGAAGAAACTTTTTTTTTTTTTTACATGCTATGTACCACTGTTTTGTGTGGGCAGATCGTCACTTGATGCAGGTCGGGCACCAGGCACGAATTTGCTGTCAGTTAGTAAAAGGTTATAGAATCACTCAGGAGACGGTGGAAAACATACACCGGCTGAGTTTACATCAAACTAATCCTATACAAAAAATTCTCTGTGCTTGCATTGGTCACGTAGGTTAAAATCAAGGTCAGTGTCATCTGCCTCCCCTTCCAAGAAAAGACAAAGTTCATGTTCATCTTCCTTAAGCTGTAATACAAAATAGGCTAGACCTCCTTTAGGTTTGTACACTGTACATCTTCAGTAGTTCATTTCACCTGTGTCTGCCCCTGAGGGTATTTATTTGGGCAAACTATTAATTTCATGTTGACAACTTTTGGATCGAGCAAAGGGTATGCTATCCCAAAAAAGACATAAGCTAAAATTTCAAGAAATTAAACTATAGATTGTTCTCCACTTAATATGTTCATAAGTAATTTTAAGGGAATTACTCTTTTAAGTGATGTATGTATAGTTTATAACCTAATGAAGCAACTTTGCTTATAAATTTCAGTAATTGAATATAAATTTGCAAGGTTAACAGTTTCTTTTTCATTTCATAATTAACCAAGACAGAAAGTTACAATTATAAATGCACATATTCCAAGTTAAAGCAGGTATGACAGAAGGAAATTTCTATTTTAACAAGAGTGCACAAGAACCATTCTAACCTAACAAGTTTTAGTGAGGCTAAATAGTTTACTTTGCTGCTCTGTCTATGAAAGATACCAGTTGTAATATGTTCTTGAATATTCTAACAGCATAAATGGTGCAAAAGGTTTTATATGCCTAGCTGAACAAATACACACACACACCTTGTTTTTAGCTTGCATCACTCCCTCAGCTAGATGAATGCAGCCTTTTTCCATTCTTATCAGCTCTTAAAACATCTGCAGACAAAGATTATAGCATTTTTGAAGCCTGTGTAAATTAATGTTAGTATCTTGGCATGTTTGAATATACTACTGTCTCCATTAGGGAATGGTTGATCAAATTCATTAAGCATCGCACGCTTTTGTGTAGTGACTCTCTATATAACAGACACACACGCTCATTCATTAATTCACTGACTTGTTCACACTCAAGACACCAGCATAACCTGCAGTACTGTTTCATAGGTTTGATAGAAAGTTTTGTTAGGAAGTTTAATACCGAAGCCGTGTAAAAATGGGAGAAAGAGAGGTGATTACTATGATGGCTTTTATTGCCTTTCTTAAGCTAACAGTATAATGATGAATCAGTTGTTGAAATATACTAGTAAATATGACCATCTTTTCAATCTAAATCTGCCAAGCTGTGATCTGTATTAACCGTACAGACTTGCTACATGTGTATTTTTTTATGCCTTTTGATCCGTGTGTAGAATCTTAAAATCCTGCCTAATGTACTTGGTGCAGACATGATTGTCATAACTACAATAGTCTGTTATTAAGAGTATTTTTTAATGCCATCTTCATACGTTGTGGGAAGCTTTCTAATATGTAGCCTCCTACGCTTGCGCCTCTTGCAGGGTTTGACACAGGCTGTCTGTATGACCCCAAATAACACAATCTCTAGAAAGTTAGAAAGTTAATTGGTTAATTTTACAGCTCACAAAAGGTCTGTATTGTCTAGGACATCCAGGTAATGAGAGAAGCCACATATGTGTGCGTATGTTTGCTTTTTTGTATTCAATGTTAGAAGAAAATGTAATTTGCCTTCCTTTATTGTGATGATTAATTTGTGGTTGTGGACATATTTTACAGAAGGTATAAATATCCTGGCAGCAGTTAGTGCTACCAGGTGCCTCACTCTCATGTCGTTTGTCACAGGGGCTACCTGCCAGAGGTATAGGTTTTTGTGCAGTCTTTGTTTCAAAAAACTGAAAATAAATGCTTAAAGTTTCAATGACATCATAGACCTATACGGTCTAGACTTTCACAGTGCACCTGCAGTGCATTACTTGGAGCGATCTGTTTGACACTTGATTTGGCTGCTTTCAAAACATGTCAGAGTTGATGTTCTGGATGCCTTCGATAATACAGTGCTTTTCTTTGGCCAGTTTACTGATGTTGCACTAAAGAAATTGGTGCAGAATGGAGAAATAGAGAAATGCATATTGTATATGTATTTTCTCATTATCATGTGACCTTCCAGCTACCAAAAAGTACCTTTATAGAAAATGACAGACACTCTGCAGCAAAAGCAGAGGTGGAGAGTGCAGTACAGGACACTCAAAAACAATTCAGTCCTCCAAATATAGGTTCAAGTAATTTCACATTTCCCTTTTCCCTGTAAGGAAAACTCTCTCTCATTACACCAATATTTTCAGCAGATCTCTTCAGGTGGGTGGTTTCTGCTTACAGCTTTCAGGGGTCATGCGGCAGAATTTTGTAAAAGCTCATCTCCTGACCCATGCCTAATAATTTAGAGACTGACATGCAGTTTCTGCAGTAAAAAAAGAAGGCAATACCCTGGGTACCTAGTCAGTAATGGCACAAATTAAAGGTTCTTTGTAGTTAGAAAAAAAAGGGTTAAGACCTTTCTAGACTGATCAAATTTATTTTTACAAAGAATTTCTGGATGCTTGACAATGAAAAATCTACTTCCTTTAGGCCAGAATTCAGTCTGCTTCTGGTACATATTCCATTGTCCTCTCCTAGTGTGAAATTTCTGAGGGTTGTTAGCTCTTCCCTTTACCAGAGAAAGTTATGAAGTGTTTAGCCTAGTTTATATGGGGATTCATTGAATTTCATAGTTTTCCTACCCGGATGGTTGTTAACTAGCAAAATCATCATTTGGCTGTAGTAAACCAGTGGATGTCCTTTGTGCGATTCACAATAAACCTGGGAATTTCTTCTTCACCCTTTCCTGAAGGATTCAGCTTTTAGGATCAGGTTCAGGTTGAGCTAATACCATGGTGTTCTTCCCCAGCAGAATACAAAGGAGATTTCTGCATTTATGAACTACATGGGTTGTCTTCCTGCATGCATGCACATGGCATTCAGTATAAAACTTCATGTAAAGTAACTCATATTTGGAAAGAATGCAGGAGACCATCAGTTAGTAAATCTTACTGCTTGAATGGGGTCAAATTCTTTCTTCAACACATTATTATTCTGTAGACCCCCCCTCCCCAAAATCCTGCCCATTTTTACTACTACTGGATTAAGTGTACTATTCGTGAGAGACAGGCATTTTGTAAGAATTCTGTCAAAGTCTGTCATTCTGCAGTGTCTGGCTGCATAGAGCTGTACTAGTCTCAAATCTGCTTGAATTCCTCAGGGGAATTTTGCATTTAAGAATTCTGTGTATATTCTCTTGATTAGGACTTTGGGTATGGTGTGCACTGCATAGAGGGAGCTAGTTTGTGGGGAAAAATGCATAGAAAATGCCCACATGTGATTTCAAAGGTAACAGCAGAGCAGGGCTGCAGAAGCTGAATCTTACTGAAGCTGTCACTAAAACCACAAGCGGCACAAATGAGCAATAAGAAAACTTTTTAATATCCAGTGTTAAGCACTTTCATCCTTCTAATCACAGGACTTCATCAGAACAAGAACAACACACCGAAACAAACTTTTTAAAAGTATCTTTTCATCACATGCATTTGATTCATCCAATCAAAAGTGTAATCTTGGTAAAAAATTAAATAGACTAATCTCTCTTAAGGAAACATTGTCACTAATAAACAGTACTGCCAAAAAGTAAATTACATAAGAGTAAAATGTAGCCAATTCTTGTTACCATCCACTCATCATGGTAGTATATTATACAGAAAGAACATCATACCCATCAATTAATATATGATTTAAGTTTTAAGAGGCTAGACATCCTCTGTGTCCAAAAGACAAGATGGAAGGGCAGTGCAGCAAAGCCACTTGTCTTGGGATCCATACTGTACTACTCGGGAGGGGGGGACAGGCTAGAAATGGTGTGGGAATTGGTGAGAGCGAGGCTTCAGAAGGCAGTGAGGGATATCATCAGAATTAGTGACAGACTCATGGCAATCGGACTCCAATGTAATGATAGGGCAGTATTCATAATCTCAGCCTGTGCACCACAGCAGGGTTGTGTTAGTGAGGAAAAGAATGCATTTAGACAGCAGTTACAGGACCTACCAGATAAAGGACAGCATGAATTGGTGTTGATAATGGGTGACTTAAATGCACATATTGGGTCAGGCAGAAGTGAATGCGAGGGCTGTCTGGGTCCATATGGGTGGGGCCACAGGAATAAAGAGAGAGAGGCCATTCTAGACTTTTGTCTAGTAAATGGATTGATAGTACCCAACACATGGTTCAGAGAGACCGTCACAAGATCACATACAAGAGTGGTCAACATGCAATTCTGGTAGACTTCTTCCTAGTAGGGAAAAGGCACTAGGGTAGAATCAATGATTGCAAAATAATCCCTAGTGAAACAGTCAGCCCACAGTATAAATCACTGGTTGCCACAGTCCATTGCAAGCAGTCGTCAGAGAAGGCTCCAAGGTCAACAGCGACCAGGTTTGAAGACCTGGAAGTTGACTGGAGAGAAAAATACAACAGTTCATGGAATTACTCAGGGCTCTAGTACCCTAGGAAGGTGAGGAAATAGGTGGGAGTTGAAGTAGAATGACAGCACTTCAAAACAGCAAGTGTGAGGACTACAGAACAGATATGTGTCTTCTAGTTGTCTGTCCACCTCTTTAACTCCCTACATTCCCAAACACTCTCTCAGATCTGAAAACCACAATCTTCTAAACATATATAACCCTTGTCGACCCTCTGGCAACCTACTATTACCCTGCTCCCTAGCTAAACTTTGGAATTCTCTCCTTACCACCCTTCAAAATACTCAGAGCCACTCAAACGTCAAAACTCTTCTCCAATCTCACATCCTTTCAAAGTGGGAATGTTCCTGTACCTCTACTACATAAACTCTTTAACATTATCTCCCATGCACTATATACCTCAACCTTCTATCACTGTGCTGTCTTACCCTTTGCCTCTTCTTCCTCTCTTACCCTATACCTCATAAACGTCACACCAACCCACTCCCTTTCTCCAGTATATACCACCTTTTACCTCTCCCACCTCACCTTCTCTCTGTCCTCTTCTCATATTTCTAACTTCCAGAAAACAAACAAAAGCTTGTTTTTTTTAATATGTACATGAATGTTTTACTTGCATGTTTTTTTCCCATCAGAAACGCCTGTACTTTTAATATGTTTAGACTACATGAGTTTCACTTTTGAAAATCATTACCCAGGATTAGAAATGTCTCTTTTTTAACAAATTGTATATTATCTCTGTATTTTTTACTGTTCTACTACTGTAGTTACTTTTGTATAACTATTGTAAAATTGTCTATATTCTGTGAAGCTTTTCTCCCTGGGCCTCCACTAAGTACAGGCTCTTCCAGGCCCAGTGGACTATCCCGGTCATCAAACTGTAAATAAATAAATGTGGCCGAGCCAGGTATGGAAATATGGTAGTACATAAGGAAAGCTGGTGGTGGAATGCAGAAGTCTCAGAAGTTATCAAAAGAAAGGAGGAGTGCAAGAAAAAGTGGGGGATAAAAAAGACTGACCAGGCTAGGAAGGAATACTGGTTGGCTAACAAAGAAGCTAAGAAAGGAGTTGCAGTAGCAAATGCACTCTTCCAACTTTTGGAAAGTGGCTCATTAGGTGGCACAAAGAAACTATATCAAGTTGCAAGGCAAAGACAGAAAGATAAAGAAGATAGTTAGACACCCTTATTAAAGGATGCTACAACCTGCTCACCAGTCCACAAGACATCAAAGGCAGATGGAAGGTGTATTTCCAGCAGCTTCTAGCTGAAGAGAACCCCTCAGAAGCTGTACTGCCATAGAAACAGCCTACAATGAGAGAAGAGGAGGAGCCTACCCTCGAAGAAGTAAGAACAGCACTAAGAAAAATGAAGTCAGGGAAAGCAGCAGGCTGAGATGAGCTCACAGCAGATATGATAAAGATGCTGGGTGAGATAGGGGAGAAATGGCTCCTGAGGATACTCATAGCAGTGTGGAGAGAAGGGTGTTTCCCAGATGACTGGAGAATAAGCATACTAGTGCCAGTGTACAACAACAAAGGGGGCATCCACAACTGTGGCCAGTACAGAGGTCTCAAACTCCTATCACATTGCATGAAAGTTCTGGAGAGGGTGATTGAGAAACTGATACTCAGAGTAGTAGAATGTAAAATGGGAGATGAGAAGTTCAGATTCAGATCAGGATGCAGCACAACTAACCCGATGTTTGCAGTGAGAGAGATACTTGAGAAGAAGCTAGAAATGAGGAAAGAATCCAACTGGGCATTCCTAGACTTGGAAAAAGCATATGATAAGGTCCCATGAAAGCTGATCTGGGCAGTACTGCAGTGGTTCAAAGTCCCAGAAACATTGGTAGAATTAATGCACATGTACAAGGGCCTAATGACTTGATTACGGACAGTGTTCGGCCTCACAGAGGGATTCCCAGTGGGAATGGGTGTACACCAGGGTTCAGCTCTGAGGCCAATGTTGTTCATACTGGTGATAGGCTACACAGAGCTAAGTATATTTTTCTGGCACTTCAGAGTTGTGTACTGTTAATTGTTGCTTGACTAATTTTATATCATTGTTGGCTGACTTCAGAGTTGTGCACTGTTATATTTGCTTCACTGTATAGTTTTTCAGATCTCTGCTGAAGGTGTTGTTTTCCCCTACCTATTCCTGTCTTGTTTAAATTTGGAGGCTTTTGCAGTTGCCCACCTCCACTGTAGATTTGATCTGGAACACTCCCCCCCCCCCCCCCTCCAGTCCCATCTCTTTACCTCATTCTACCTAATAGACTTCTTCTGCACTTGTTTTTAGTCATTTTTAATTTAATTGCATTTTTTTAAACAGTTTGGTCTAACAGTGCTACATACTCAAGTACACTAGCTTGCACTGCATTTGAATTGTTTTTACTGCTGTTTTAGCTACTTTTCTGTATAACTGTAACTAGTCCAGATTCAGATTTGCTGTATCCAGGACTGTATGTAAGCTTCTGAGCCCCCTAAGCTTTCTGTGTTGGAGGGAAGCCTTCTAGCTTATCAGTGGAAGTGGTAAGCACTAGGTGGTTCTGGCACAGAAATTGTAGTTATTGGCAGTTTGGGCAGTTTCCATCTCTCTCAACTTTCTGATTTAAAAGCCCGCATTTGCACTTGTCCCCCCCCTTTCCTGTAACTAGTTTAGTCCAGATACAGATTCTTAGTTTTAGCACTTGAATTTGCTTGTTTGTGATCAGCACTTGTTCAGAACTTGTTGTAAGCACTAAATAAGCTACTAATTAGTACAGCACTCAACCTTCCTCATTACCTAGAGAAAAACAGTTTTGGTACTTACTTTCCTCACTTGCTTAGAGAAAAACAGCTCTTGTACTCACTTTCTTCACTTATCTAGAGGAAAATATTTTTTTATTCAGGCATGTCCAAGGTTCAGCTCTGTGTTCTCTCCTGTCTATCTGATGAATCTGGGCATCTTGGGGCAATGTAGAAATTGCCTCATGTATACAGACAACCCTCTCGTCCTACCACCCAACACTACAACCTGTGAGAGATGCACTTATCTAGCCAAACTGGAGGTAGAGCTTTCTCCAACCAAGACTGAACTTGACAGTCAAGAGGAGAAGGTAAACACTTGCACCACACCACACTCATCACATAGTTTCACTAAATCTACACCATCAAAATCCCCACACAGAAACACAAAAACATTTGCGGAGGCTCTCAATAATAATCTGTTCAAGCAACAGAGACCTCCAAAGCAGAAATGCAAGCAACCCCCCCCCCAACACAGCCCAAATGGCACATAGCCTGCAGACTAGTGTGCCACTCAACCACAGCCAATAAGGCAAAACAACGTACCCAACACACTAGTCATAGGTGACTCTATAGTCAGGGACACTGATGTCCCGCTCACCAGGCTAAACAAGGAGAAGGTTACTGTCAGCTGCCTGTCTGGTGCCAGGATCTGCCACATAACCCACGCACTCAAGTCACTCCACAATAAGTACAAATATGACTCTGTCATTGTCCATGTTGGTGTGAATAACCTGAGACGTACCTCCCTGGACTACATGAAAAGAGTTATGGAAGAGCTCTCCGATCTTGTAGCCCAGGCAGGTATGACCCTAGCCCTGAGTAGCATTCTGCCATCACCCAGAATGATACTACAGTACAAGGGCAAAATGATTGACTTCAACAATTGGCTAAGCTTCTGGTGTCATTCTAAAGGGATCCAGTATCTGTCTGCCTGGGATGACATGGTCGACAGACCATGATACTTTGCCAGAGATGGTCTGCACCTGTCACCCCTGGGATTCCGGATACTGGCTAAGTTTCTTGCCCCCCTATAGTGCCTTTTTTAGGCAAGGTTCAAATGACAACTTCACCACCATAACAGGAACAGGCAAGCAAAAATTGAGGGTAATGCTACTCAATGCTAGAAGTCTAAATCTCAAAATGCACTCACTTGAGGCACTCCTTAAAATGGAGAACATCAATATCTGTGCAGTGACTGAGACCTGGTTCAAGGATCCAGAGAGCACCCCTACACTACCAGGCTATAACTCATACCACACTTTTCGGCCATGTAACCTGGACCAGAACACCAAAGGCGGAGGTGTGTCCATGTTCATTAAGGATATCCACACCTCCAGGCTAGTTGCTCAGAATAATGCATCCGAGGTTATCCAAGTGCAACTAACTCTGGGCAAAACTGCAATCCAAATTGTAGCTTGCTACATATCCCCCGCCATGCCCCAGGATTCCCACTCCTCTTTTCTTGATGTACTGGAAAATATTAGGGTTCAACCAAACACCCTAATAATGGGCGATTTCAACTACCCCACCATTCACGGCCGGCCATAGGCGAACTAGGCGACTGCCTAGGGCGCCATGCAGGCCGGCCTCAAAAGGGCGCAATTCACGGATCGGAGTTCTGTGTTGTGACAAGTGCAACACCTACCTGGAAAAGCCGAACAGACGACAACGTTTCTTTTTTTTTTTTTTTTTAATTTCTCACCGCCGCTGCCCTAAAGACTACAATTGCACCCTCCCCAGCATCAGAAGGGCGCAATTTACAGAGCGGAGTTCTGTTGCGAGGACCCCTAACCTGGAAGCCGAACAGACAACAACGTTTCTTTCTTTTTTTTTTTTTTTTTTTTAATTTCTCACCGCCGCTGCCCTAAAGACTACAATTGCACCCTCCCCAGCATCAGAAGGGCGCAATTTACAGAGCGGAGTTCTGTTGTGAGGACCCCTAACCTGGAAAAGCAGAACAGACCACAACGTCCTGCCTCTCTCTCTTTTTCTTTCTTTTTTTTTTTTTTTTTTTTTTTTTTTTAAATTTCACTGCCGCTGCCCTAAAGACTACAATGCGCCCTTCCCCAGCATCAGCCTGCTACACTTGTAGAAAACGGTTTGTTTCAATTACAGGAGTGTAGTTGGTCCACCACTTTGAATTGAGGGGTCACCATTCTAGGCAGCTGCACAGGGCACCATAGAGCAAAGGCCAGCTTTAAATCAGTGTTGTTTTGCTCTATTATATGTTGTTCTACAGCAGGGTTCTGAGAATTCAGACTACTCCAAACCTACTTACCAGTCCACCTGCAGTTTTAAGTGGACATTGGTCTGTCTGTGGTCTGCTCAACTACACCTTTAACCCTGCTGGTATTTTAACAAGACTGTTTAGCTTAATTTACACATCTTTTTGTCTTAGCTGCTGAACTATTAGAGGGCAAATAATCCTCTGTATCTCACAGTAGGTCTGGGTTCCTAAAATGTAGGTCTCAGTTTAAGGATATCCTTAACAAATTACTTATCTCCCTGGATGGAGCTGGTCTTGGGGATTATCCTCTAGAAGGTCACAGAATGCCAAAACTTCATGGCTTGACAAGTTTTAATGTGTTTATTTTTCTGTTCAGCTCATTTCTTCAGCAGAACTCAGAATTTGTTCAACGGACCTTGGGTTTGTTTGTTGAAAGATTCTTTTGTCATATACTCTAATTCTGCCAAAATAATTTAGAGCTTCAAGCTTTGATGCATAACAGACTTTCTTACATTTCACCGTATGTGCATTCATGTATAGATGTGCTTGAATTTAATTTGGTAGAAGACAGATTACACGGTGTGATACAGCTAGCACCCTGCAGCAGTCCCCTTCTTCTGCCAAAATAATTTAGAGCTTCAAGCTTTGATGCATAACAGACTTTCTTACATTTCACCGTATGTGCATTCATGTATAGATGTGCTTGAATTTAATTTGGTAGAAGACAGATTACACGGTGTGATACAGCTAGCACCCTGCAGCAGTCCCCTTCTTCTACCCCGTTTACCCCTTACGTCATGGCTGTTTTACAGGATTCACTTGTCTAATTCTGTATTACCCACTCCGGTAACTGATTATATTTGTCATTGTCTTTTAATGACGGTGCATTCACATTTATCCCAACTTTTTTTTCTGTTCAGTTCATTTTCTTCTTGGCATATTTTAATGATTTTTGTGAAAGCAAATTATAACCCCTATTTATCCCTTAGGAAGAACACTCCATTTGCTGCAGCCTTTTCTTAAATTTCTTTCCATACATTCCTTTTGCCTTCCTAATAACTTTCTTCTGTAGCCTCTCTACATACCTTTTTTGAGTTTAACCATAATCTTGTCTTCCTCTCAGTTTTTTTTTCCTGAAATAACCTATACTTTCTTCCAGAAGTTGTCTTTGAGGTGTCCCTGAATTCATCTGCCCCTCTAAATATCCTACTCCTGAAGGCACAATGAAGGACAATTTCTTTTTGGTAATTGTTTACATTAAGACACAGTGTCATATTTCGAGCATATATGGGTGGTGCTAACTTGATTCACATCCTGATGGGACATTCAGTTAAGTGTTCTGGCTCGAACACTGAAGTTTAACCCTTTCTGCAGAAAGAGAGAGGGCAGGCAAAGGACCAAAAATAGGGATGATTTTTAACGGTCACTCCAATTCACTCAAGAAGTTAAGAGAACAGTTTTTTATTTCTTTTTTTGTTACATTAGCATGCACTTTATCTCCGACCATACCTTTCAGCCTCTTAGTGCAAGAAATCTGGCCAAAGCCCAAAAAACTTTATTCCCCTTTATTTTTATTTATTTGAATAATACAGATCCAAAAATCAGAGACGTATTTTAATTAATACTGTTATAAACTTAAAAAGTTGCTAGGTTAACATTTTTTTTTTGCTTTAGCATGCATTTTTTTAAGGATATGGAGTCTGAAACTGAAATATCCATAATTTTGATTTTCCAGAAAACCGCAGATTTTATGAGGAACTGACATTACTGACTGACTGACTGCAGTCCTCCGTGATCTACTAAGAAATCAAAGAAACAGAAACTTGAGGAACAGGATGAATACTTGAGGCAAAACCAAGGAGAGGTTTATGCTTTAATATCATGGACAGTTGAGAGGTATAGACATCCCATTAAAAAAGAAAAAATATATCTGCATAAAACACCCTTTAAATGGTTGTCAACCTTTCGGTGTCCTTGTAGCAGCTTCACAATAGGCGTCACCAAGGGAATGGTGCTCACTAATGCACTTCCTGGTATGTCTTAATGTAAAGAATTGCCTCTTTTTCCATATCCTAAATGTGTACAGCAATGACAGTGCTACCTCATAATTGTTAAGGATCTTATTGCCGTCAAGAGTCATTATTCTACAGATATTGCTGTTTCTATCATATAGTTTATAAATCTATATACAGCAGGCATCTGTGTTGTTACATCTGCCTTCCATCTTTGAATGGTGCTGAAATTACAATAAACTACAAATAGAGAGTAATGCGCTAGAAAAAGGAAAGATAAATACTTTGAACTTTGTATACTTTTCAGACTCTGGAACTTGCTATCATAAAATAAAGAACATGGTCAAAATGGCTGAAAGAATTGTAGCCAAATACTTCAAAGTTCAAAACTCAGCTGTTTTCTTTCTTTCAAGCTTTGTCTGTGGAGAAGGTATTTGGCCAGTCCCAGTAAGGCTTATCACTCCAACAGTAAGAGAATTGGATTTTTCAGTATCATTGCTTATTAATGACCCTGTTTAAATAATTATCATAGCAAGTCATCACCAGTTCCAGCAAAATTTTTCCACTCAGTCTTTCTGACCATCAGCACAAACTAATGAAGGCTGATCGTCACAGGTCTCCTTGCCAGTCCGTCAACAGTTCGGACTGGGCTTGCACTTCAGGGTACTGACTACAAGATCTTTATACATTCAGTCACCATCTAAAAAGATTATCCTGGGTACCTTCACAAAATCTAGTGGTCTGAACTTTCATATCAAGATCCGAGTGTTGTTTGAAGCAGTAGCCCTTCAGGGTATCTTGCTTGACAGGCCTGTTGACTTTCAGTCTTCACTGTTGTGTTCCTTTACTGTCTGGCATTCATCATCTGGCAGGTCATCCATTAGAGAAGACCCCCTTAGAGTGAACTAGCACTTTTGAGTACGATCCATATCTGCAGTATTTGTTTTATACCAGTCCTCCAACATCCTCATTCAAGTCTACGAATACTCCCTTCAAATACCCTAATCCCACCATTTTAGAGAATGGTGCAACCTTTCTTCCATCAACTTTGAAACTTTAATAATCATCTCGACTCTATTAACTGGTGCCACCAGAAGTACCTCCCCCTCAATGATGTAGTTCTGTAATTTAATCACACATTTCTTGATATAACTGACTCTTTATGACTCTCTAGCTCCTTTAAGAAATGTTAGAAACAAAATAAATTACTCACCTTGTCTCACTAAAGACATGAAAGAAAGGGACAAGTACTGGAAAACATGGCTAAAAACTAAATCTGCAACATTCTTCCAAAAATATAAAGAACTAAGAAATCTCTCAAAAATAAAACAAATCAACAAAGACAAGAAAAACTACTATTATAACCCCCAGTTGTCACAAAATTCTAACCCTAAAAAATTCTGGCCCACCATTGATAAATTATGCATCCTGGTGAACCTACCACCCCTAACCCCTATCCAAATAATTCTCCCCTAGAAATTGCCACCTTACTTAATACCCCCGTCATTGAATCAGTTCAAAACCTAATCCAATCCTGCGAAGTAAATAACCTCTCTCATACCAAAACCAATACAAGAAACACCATCCTTTTCTATCTTAACCCTGTCTCCATTGCTTATATAAAGTCCCTTCTACTAAAACTAAAGCCTTGCTCTTTTTTCTCTACTGATAACCTCTCTCTCTTTCTTAAACTTGCAGCTCAATCTGTAGCCTATCCTGTCTCAATCTTAATAAACAGATCTATCCATGAATCCACTGTCCCCAATATCTGAAAATCTTTCTACACCATTCCACTACACAAAGGAGGTAACTCTGCAGATCCATCCCACTACAGACCCAATGCCATCCTATCTCCACTATCCAAAATCCTTGAAAAATGTATTCATAGCCAACTTCTTACATACCTAATCAATGAAAAACTTCTGACCCCTGCTCAACATGCCTTCAGGCCAAACTATAGCACCTCCACCTAGTCCCCCTAGTAGACAAAAGTCCCCTATCCTTCATTCACACTGTGGCTGAAGCCAGAGACAAAAATATACTTGTATCCTGCCTCTTCCTCAAACTCTCTGTTTTGATACTGTCTTCCATTCCAAGTTTATTGCTAAACTAACTGATCTAAACCTCTCCCTCTCTAATATTCACTGGCTCTCGAGCTATCTTTCAAACAGGCTACGGTCTGTCAGATGGCAATCTACCTACTCCCCTTTCTCACCTACCCAAACTGGCATCCCTCAAGGCTCAGTCCTCGGCCCTCTCCTATTTAACATCTTCACCAATCATCTTTACTCCTCCTACACCACCTCCTCCCTTGTACAATGCACTGATGACTCTACTCTTATCTCTTGCATGGACAACATCACTAACCTTCTTTCCATCACTCAAAACTGTTTCTCATTTGTGGAAAAATGGCTCACAGACCACCAACTTATACTTAACCCTAAAAGGCTAAGCTCCTATTATTCCTTCCCAAATCTCTCTCCCACCACAAATCCACCTTTACCATTTCTTCTCTGTTACCAAAACAGAACCTCACACTAATTTACTTGGTATGATAATTGATGACCATCTTAAATTCAACATCTATATACAACACTGTATCAAAAAAAAAAAAAAAGTAATCTGAAACTGGGTCTTCTCTACAGAAATAAAAAAATCCTTGCTCCCAACTTCAAACCCACGCTAGCCCAAGCCTTCCCCCTTCCATGTCTACTCTATGCCTCCTTTATCCTTGCCCATCTCCAGTCATCCCTACTCACCAAACTCGAACACACATACAACAATATTGCCAGATTCAACTGTAACTAACCATATATAAACCACATCATTGCCCTGCCCTGAAACAACTTCAATGGCTCAAATTCCCCCAGCTTTAACTACTTTCCCAGCTGCAGCTCACACACTCCCTGCTAAACAACTCCCTTGCCTGTCGCTCTCGTTCTGCCATAGTATCTCCTTATACCCTGTTCATTCAATTTGTAGCTCTGACCAATACCTTCTTGACATCTCTAAACCAAACAAAATAATTGGCAAACTCCTCTACAAACACTCAGTGTCCCTAGCTTGGAATAGGCTCCCACCAAACATCCGTAGCATTTCTGGTACCAGCTACTTCAATACTGAAGATAAGAATTACATTCTAAACTTCTGCAGAGATTGTGCGTGTGCAGTAATATTGGTGGATTGTAATGACAGAAGTCTTGAGTGGTCTTTTATTGTTGAAATTTTTTGAAATGGGTAGTGTTTGGTTCATAAATTTTGTCTCCTTGCTTATTAAAAGAATGTTTAAAACTACAAATTTAAAACATATTCTAACAAGTGGTACTGTATTATACAAGGAATATAATTCAGTACAATCAGGAAAGTGAATTAAAGAATAAATACATGTATGAATGTCCCTAAAAAAATGTGTGCAAGGAGTCTGTTTTGAAAACAGCCCAAAGGTAAACTTAATTCTCCGTCAACCAGATGCATTTCTATGAATGTGGGTTTTCAATTTCTATGAATGTGGGTTTTCATGCTGTTTCAATGAATGTGAGTTTTGCCATTTCAATGAATGAGAGTTTCAAGGGCAGACAAGTTTACTGCTCATGCTAAGTCTGTTTTTATTGTCAAACTGTATTGTTTAGCAAGTGGCTATCTGTGTTTGTGCTATTTTGTTTCAATATCTGTAATCACTGTAGAAGCAAATAGAGCATATATGCATGGTAACTGGTGAGATAACCAAATAATGGAACACTGGAATGGTTGAGGAGGGGGTTGCTGCAGGAGGGGCTGCTATGGGGTGGTGGTCTAGTACCCTTCCTAGAACCCTATTTGACCATGATCTGGCTTTTGTATTTAAAGTAGAAAATACATATGCAAAGGTAGCTGCAGTATAACTACATTACAAGGTATCTTTTTCTTCCTATGCATTTAAATAATTTAAGGAAATGACTGGAGTGGCTTTATTGGGGAATGACCCAGTGGGCGTGGCTCAAATAGGGGTGTTTCATGAGTGTGGTATGGGTGGAGCTTAAGGGGGCACCTGTGCACTACTTTGCCTAGGGCGCCATTTCGGCTAAGGCCGGCCCTGCCACCATTAACTGGGAAAACTACTCATGTACCAACTCCTTTGCTCAACGCTTTCTGGAATTCATAAACACCAATGCCCTGGATCAACTTATCCACACCCCCACCAGGGGAAACAATATCCTAGATCTAGTCATTACCAACATGAGTGACGGGTGTTCCACACCTGAAGTCAACGCCTCATTGGTCCGATCATAAGCTAATCACCCAAGATATCTACATCGTGCCCCCACCCCCCATTAAGGAAACCACAGTAAAAAATTTTTCCAAAGACAACTTCATGCTTCTTAAGACAGAAGTGGTGAACTTCATGACACCCATGCAGATGGGACAATACAGTTACAACTACTGAATCCTACACAATTGCACTTTATAAGCACTACATGAGTGCATGGATCGTGCTATCCCAAACTGAACCAAGACGCTATCCTCCAAAAAAAAGGAAGCCAATTAGGTGGTCCCCTGCCATAAACAAACTGTACAACAGAAGAAGAAACTTGCAAAGGAGAGTAAAATCCCATGAGTGGAGGAGCTCCCTGGTCAGCCTCAGTAAAACGCTGCGATCACTGATAAAATCCTCCAAAGCTAGTTATGAAAACAAAATCACCACTGATTCTAAAGACAACCACAAAGCATTCTATAGCTATGTCAAGAATCTCAATGACAACACTCGGATCTGCTCTGAGTTGCAGCACAGTGGCACTAAATATACAGACCCAACCAATATTGCCATCATCCTGGCAGATAGGTTCAGTGCTAACTTTACCCCCCTCTCACCCCCTAAAGGGCCCATCTCTATACCGGAAGAATGCAAAGTTCCTGTAATCACGGCTGCACAGGTAAAAATCACACTCTCCAAAGCCAAGAACACAGTATTCATGGGACCAGACAACATCCCAGGCTGTGTTCTACATGAACTACAGAACGAACTGGCACCCCACCTAAGTACCATATTCAGTCATAGCCTCACCTCAGGCTTTGTGCCCGCTGAATGGTGCACAGCGACTGTTATCCCATTCCACAAGGGGGGAGCCACCACAGACCCCAGGAACTACCGCCCCATTAGCCTGACAAGCCTGGTCTGCAAGGCCATGGAACGTATCATCATGAAACTTATAAACAAAGACATTAGTAATCTCCAAACTCTGGACCCCACCCAGTTCGGGTTTGTAAAAGGCAGCTCATGTCTCCTGAACCTGATAGACTTCTTTGAAGCAGTCACCAAAGCCGTAGACGAGGGTAAGGTGGTTCACACAGCCTATCTAGATCTTGCCAAGGCTTTCAACACCATCCCCCACAATGGAATTATAAATAAACTCACTAAACTAGGTATAAATCCCTATGTCACAAGATGGGTTGCCAACTGGCTCACTGATGGAACCCACACTGTGAAAGTAGCAGACTCCAAATTCAGACCATTGACAAGTGGAGTACCACAGGGTTCAGTCCTGGGTCCTCTCCTGTTTTGGTATCTACTTCTCTGAAGTACAGGCTAACACAGAAGGTCTTTGGCTAACGAAGTTCGCAGATGACTGTAAAGTAGGATCCATAATCGAAACTCCTAACTATGTGGACATCCTACAAAAGGGCCTCACTGAGACAGATGCCTGGTGTCAAAGCCATGGCCTCAAGCTCAGTGCCAAAAAGTGCATTGTCATTCGCTTTGGTAAAAACTCTGTACCCATGAACTACAACATAGGCGGTAGTATACTTAATACCGAAAGTGTGATAAGAGACCTTGGGACACAGGTGGACAGTAGTCTCTCCTTTGATAATCACATCGCCCCAGTAGTCAGGAAATCCTTCTACATGGCACACCTCATCAAAAAAGGTTTCTCATCCAGAAAAAAAAGAGGTCATTGTTCCCCTCTACTCATCACTCATTAGACCCATTATAGAGTACAACACCCCTTTTGGTATGTACCTCACAAGACATCTACAATAACTGGAAAGGCAGCAGAAATACCTCACAAAGAGGATTACTGGCCTCAAACAGATGCCTTACGCAGACAGTCTCAAAAAACTCCAGCTTTACTCCGTCGCATATCACCTACTCAGAGGTGATCTCTGCCTAACATACAAAGCTATGTCAAACCCAGAGCTGTTGGACATGCTCCACTTAAAGAAATCCCAATCCCTTCGAGCTACACGCTCTAGGGACCTAAACCTTGTCACCACAATTAACAGAACATGCCAGAGGGATAGATTCCTGTCCCAGAGGCTTCCCATACTCTGGAATAAACTACCTATCTATATCAAACAAAGCTCCTCATTAGCACTCTTCAAGAAAAATCTTGATGATTGGATGGGAAATGGGAAATTCACCCGGGGATCACTTCTGTGGCTCTGCTCAACAGTGGCACAGGAACATAATTTTCTTGGGTGGGGTACCTTTTTGGCTGGGCTTGTATAGGCCCTAGGGCCGATAGCCTAGTACCTACCTATGAGCCTATTAGCAAATAGGTTGGAGGGGACAGATCAATAAAGTTGCTGTATACAGTTGATGTAGCATTACAGGCAGACTGAACAAGAACTCCAGCAAAGTATAGAGCAATGGAACGCAAAACTGAAGGCACATGGGATGAAACTAAGCACAGATAAGACAGTGGTAATGGGAGCAAACTGGGGAAATCAGAAAAAGCTGCGAATTGAGATGGAAGGGAAGACGGTGGAACAGGTAAACGGCTTCAGATATCTGGAAGGGGTGATTTGAGGAGAAGGAAAGTCTGAATGAAGAGGTCAAAGCTAGAATCAGCGGGGCTGCAGCCAACTGGCAGTGTGTCAGGTGTAGTCTGTGACAAAAGAATGCCAAAGAATCTGAAAAGTAAGGTGTACAAGACAGTGGAGCGATCTGTACTACTGTAATGGTACAGAAACCTGGGCAATAAAGACAGACCAGATGAAGACGCTAGAAGTGATGGAAATGAAGTGTCTGAGAAAGGTGATAGGATGCACTCAGTGGGACAGATGAAGAAATGAGGACATAAGAGCAGAAGCCAAAGTAGCACCACTTGCAGAAAAGATCAAGGAGAACAGATTACGGTGGTTTGGACACTTGCAGAAAAGCAGAAGACAGTCTGGTGTAGGAGATTTGGGCAGGCAGGAAGAAGGAAAGAGGAAATGAGGGTGTCCAGCCAAGAGGTGGATGGATTGTGTGAAAGATCTGCGACAGTCAGGCATGAGTGTTGAAGAAGGCAGGAATGTGGCATTGCATCTTTAGAGATGGCGACAGTTAACACAATTCCCCGACCCTATGTAGAAAATGGAGGGGGAAAAGGAGGAGGAGGATGATGATGATTATTAAGTTTTAAGATGCTAGCCATAGATGTGGATTCATTAAGTCCTGGCTAATTGTAAGCATTCATTTTAATTTGCCAGGTCTACTAAGTAGGTCTTTCCAGAGACCTCCCCTTGGATTTTTTCATTTTTATCTAGTACCATAAAAAGAAAAACAAATTTGTAGGGTAAATATGAATGTGTTTGTATAAAGTTTTTTTTTACAGTTCTTGTGTTTAATATTGTATATATATTCATATACAACTTCTCAGCTTTTCCTACATAAAAACAAGAACATACTTGACATAAGGCTATATACACTTACCCCACTGAGTTGCAGTTACAGCGAGTGGGGGCTTTTTATCAAAACTTTGACCACCACAGATTTCTCTTAAAAACAAAAAATAAATAAATAAATAAAATAAAAAAAGTGTCTGCACTGCAGACAAGAACCACATTTGAACGCACCAGGACTTTTGTTGGAATAAGTGTGGTTAGAATACTCTTTCAATTCTAACAAGTTCTTAATAGTCTTTCCCTCCTACAAACTATGTGGGGCTTGAGTCCAACCTTGTCAGTAGTGTTCTTCTACATAAAAAAAGTTTTTTTAATAAAATATCCACAATAACCTTGCTTGCCAAACTATGTCGTAATGAAACCTGAATGAAAATTGGGTGCATTATTTCCATTTTGTGTGCCCAAAATTGGCATCTCATAGTCCCCTGTTGGCCACAATGTGTCCAAATTATTATTATTTATAATACTGGGAGATGTCAAAACATTATCACAGGCCAAAATTGCACAAAAAAAGCCCCTCTCCCTTTTGTTGATAACATCTAACATAAGATTGTTCACCAACTCAAAAGGATAGTCCCTTTTCCGGATCATACTTTTTAAAAGTTCACATTCAGAGAGAAAGGACTCAAAATGTGAAACCATATGGGCTGCTCTTACAAACTGACTGTTCACCACCCCTCTCTTCTGCCTATAAGGGTGGGAACTATCAAAATGCAAGAAACTGTTCGAGTACGTCTCCTTACCATGGATTTCAGAAACGTATTTCCTTAATGTGTAATCCTTTTGCAACCTGACATCAAGATAATTAATTTCATCAAGGCCGATTGTGTATGTAAAGTCCAAGAAATGAGTTGAATCCTTAATATAAGCCACAAATTCAGCGAAGTATGTAAAGTCCAAGAAATGAGTTGAATCCTTAATATAAGCCACAAATTCAGTGAACATCTGCTCAGATCCATCCCAAAAAAATAAATGTCATCCAAAAATTGTATATGCATTTTACAATAGTCATAAAAAGGAGAATTAAAAAGAAACTTCTCCCACAGTAACATAACAATGTTGGCGTAAAGACCCCCCACAAGGGGAACCCAGAGCTCCGCCAACATCCTGGATGAAATATTCTTTCTCAAAATAAGTACAGTTGTTTTTCTGGACCAGGTTAAGTAATTGCTCATACATATTAATACAAGGCTGAGACGCACCTTTTTTTCTGGCAGGTCTTGTTCAGATATGGATTTGCTGTGTCCAGGACTGTTTGTGAGCTCCTGAGCCTCCCCCCCACACTTAACTAGGGTTAAAGTATTCCTGGCGCCATAAAGTCTGCTCTTCAAATTTTCCCTTGCAACTAGCCAGCTTCTGGTTCTTTGAGCTCAGCACTTGTTCAGTGCTCATTGTAAGCACTTGTTGTTGTTGTTGTTGTTGTTGTTGTGTCTTTCGGCTTTTACCGGTTAGGGGTCGCCACAGCGGAACTCCGGTCCGCTAATGATTGGTAGTTGATTTTTACGTGCCGTGTTACCAGCCCTGATGCACAACCTTCAACGAAGGTACGCCCATTCACGCATGTCTCCACACAGAAGATGCTCTAGCTGAGAATCGAACCGGACAATGTCTTACTGTGAGGCGACAACGCTACCGCAGCACCACCACAGCAGGTAAGTTACAAATTACTACAGCACTCAACTTTCCTCACTTGTCGAGAGGAAAACAGTTTTTAGTACTTAATAAATAAGCACCTATTCAGGCATGTCTAAAGGTCAGCTCCCGGTGATGATCTTCGTGTTTCACTGTTGCAGTCATTACATTTGGGGTAATCTTTTGGCAGGTTGCCCTCAGTCGGCCTGATTAACAAAGTCTTGGGTCCTGCGTCGGTTGCTGTCCCTTCTTCCATGATGTCAGGTCGTTCGTCAGGGGTATAAAACATGCAGCCGATGCCATTACATCAGTCTTTCTTGCCGTGCGGTGCCCGAAGGAGAAGCAGTTCGCAAGTGCCGGTCTGCCGACACCTGAAGTTTTCATTTTTGAGTTTCAGAACCGAAGTCTTCAACTAAAAGCTAAGTACCCCATTGGGGAAACCTTTTCTTGCTCCTTACCGATGTCAGTAAAAGTTAATAATTGCGTTACTTGTGGGAAGCAAATACCTCATAAGGATTTTCATTTGTACTGTATTCCTTGCCTAGGCCCTGATCATAACGTACCTTGTTGTCGGTTTTGTGCTAGATTTAATCAACGCACTATTAAACGTCGGTACATTTTTGCTTCTAAATATTTTGGCTCACGATTTAACTATTCAGAAATGACGTTGGTTAGCAATCCGACTACCGGCATACCTAAAAAAAAAACGCAAAGAAAGAGACAGGACATCGAGGTCCAAAACTGATGACGACGCTTCTCCTAAGCCAGTCGCTAGTTCGCCGGTACTCAATGAGGTGCTTTTGCAGTCCCTGATGCCCGCTACTTTTGATTCGCAGGCCTCTACTGAGACCCATTCGGAGTCCGGTATGCCGCAAGATGCTTTAAGTACTGAACCTGTGGATGTCTCTACCTTAGATGGGACTGGAGCCGCTGTGCAGGCACTGGCTTCTGAGGGTGTTTTCAGGCCTAAAGATTTGTATATTAAACTGACGCCATCTTCAAAACTAAGGCCAAAATCTACTTCTATCTAAAATAAAACGATGCTTGGGCCACGTGTGCAGGCCCCTATGCCTAAAAAGCAAATTATCAAAATGGCTGAAGAATGAATTACCTTGATCAGGGGTAGCCAACCCGCTCCTGCTAAGAGGCTTAGGCAAGACATTGATTATGAATCTTCTGATCAGAATTCTATTTCTTCTGATTCTTCTGCTGAACAGGATTTATCTGTACCTACTTATGAGGACTCTGACACAGAAGATTCCATTCCTTCTGCTTCTCCCCCTGAGGATTTCTCTTTTGGAGAAACTTTACATACCTTAAGGGAACATTTCCACTGGGAATGTCAGGATTTCTCTGAATCTAAAAAGAGACTTAGGGATTTTCTTCTTCTTCCTCAGCATAGGCCTTTGGCTATACCTCCTGTTCTGGACATTGTTGATGATGATTTTTCAGAATCTAGTATGACTTCTGATTCTCTGCCTCCAGCTCCTAGTAAGCCAGACAGATACTACAGGGTTCCTGACTCGCACAAATTCCTTTTCAAAAATCCTACTGCTGATCCTGAAACCATTTCTCAGGGTCCCAAGGGCATTAAGGCCTCTACTGCTAAAAATCCTACCCCTTCTGATATTGATTCCAGGGCGCTGGATAGATGGGGTAAGAAGGTTTACACGTCTGCAACCTTGGCAATCAGGGCTTTAAACTGTCAATTTCATATGCTTAAATATCAACAGCATATCATGGGACTACTTAAACAGAAAATTATGTTAATCTCTGACTGTGTGGAAAATAAAGATTTGCAGGATTTATTGCATTCAGCTGAACAAGTTGCTTTGCAATGTGGTTTTGATTCCTTGAAGGCCTCTTGCAGGGCTGCTGTAACTGGATCTGTGCTAAGAAGGCATGCTTGGCTCAAAGAGCAAACTCTGCCTGACCATACTGAAGCAAAATTGTTGGATGCTCCTTTACAACAGGACCGTCTCTTTGGTAATAAGGCTGAAGAAGTGTTAAAAAAGATGGAAGATAAAGCTAAATCTATGCAAACTGTGAAAGATTTCTTACAAGTGCAACCTCCAAGATTTAGTAGGCACTGGCCCACTAAGAACTGGTCCTTTCCAGTCCCTTCGAGAGCTGCTCAAGTCAAATCCAGACATTCCAAAGGCTTCAGGTTTCAGTCACAAGGAACTTTTAGAACAAAACAATGGGGTGCCTCCACTTCCAAATCTGGAAACAACAAGGCACCTCCCTATGGTAAAAAGTCTCAATGACTTCCCTCTACAGTCACCAAGCACTTACTTTTTTAGCTGACCCTTTGGGGGGAAAACTGGCACTTGGTGCACGAAACTGGCAACTTATTACCCAGGACAAATGAGTTTTAAATATAGTATCCCAGGGATGCAGATTTCATTTCCACACGTTGCCAATCCCAAATGGATGGCCAGACCTGCCCCCAAATCAGTGGGCAGAGGACCAGAAACAAGTTCTGGCCATCATGAACATGGGGGCTATTCAACCAGTACCAGAAGAGGAAAAGAGACAAGGTTTCTATTCAAGACTTTACCTGGTACCCAGAAAAGACAAATCATGACGTCCAATTCTGGACTTATCCACTCTAAACACATTTCGGGACATTCCAAAATTCAAGATGCTGACTCTTCAACAGTTACTACCTATGCTAGACAAAGATGACTGGTTGGTAACTCTAGACTTAAAAGAGGCTTACCTGCATATCCCAATCAGGGAATCTTGCAGAAGATACATCTGCTTCAAAGCAGGCTACTTGCATTACCAGATGTTCTTCATCTCACATTGCTGCAGTCCTTACACTTGGGTAGTCCGCTGTCCTCGGTCAGCCCGAATATCAAAGTATAAGGCTGACGTCGGTCAAGGCGCATTAGACTGACATCAGGACGTCAGGGTACAAATGCGCATGACCGACGTCATATCCTCAGTCTTTTTTTGCCGCATGGTCCGATGCAGAAGCAGCGTTGCAAGTGCCGTTCGGCGTTCTGAAATTTTTCGAATTCGGAGTTTCAGACCGAGTCAAAGTTGGCTAAGTACCCGTTGGGGAATATTTTAGTTTTTCTTGCCTCAGTGGTTTACCGGATGTCAGAAAAGTGAATAACTGTATTTCTTGTGGGAAACAGATACCGCATAGAGATTATCATACTTTGTGTATTCCTTGTTTAGGGCCTGAGCACGACGTTGTTGGGTGTCGCTTTTGTGCTAGATTCAATAAGCGCACTATTAAGAGAAGGTTAGATTGTGCCAGGTTAGTCTTCGGAAGCGGTGCAATTATAATATGCCGCCGGATGCTCCGACATCCGCTTCTTCAAGAAGCGCAAGGACAAAGCAGCTAAGCCTAGGCTAGAAGAGCCGTCCGTCGACGCCGGTTCTTTAGAGGTGTCGGTGGAGCCGGGGGTTCCGCCGGAGGTTTCTCTGGAGTCCCAGTGGGAGACTTTGTTATTGCAGGATGTGGCCTCTCAGGAGGCAGGTCAGGCTGAAGGGGCTTCTCAGGTTACTGTACTCCCCTCCCTTCCTAGGGTGGTTAGGCCCTCTCCTTCTGTTTCCAAGGCTTCTCCCAGAGGCAGGCCAGGTTTAGCTTCAGTTGGTGTCACCCCTAGTTCTTCAGGATCTGTGCCCAAGAAGCATATGCTTAAAATGGCAGAAGATTTGATTACTTTGATTAGAGGTTCTTTGCCCCCTCCTGATAAGAGACCTAGGGTGGAACCTGAGTTGGGGAGTTTTGAGCAGGCTTCGGATGTTTCAGAGTCTTCGGCTGAAGACTTGCAGGAGTATTCTCCTTATTCTGATTCTGATGTGGATGATTCTACTCCTTCTGCTTCTCCTCCTGAGGATTTTTCTTTTTCAGAGACTCTTCATTCCATGAGGGAGCATTTTAAGTGGGAAGGTCAGGACTTCTCTGATTCCAGGAAAAGGCTTAGGGAATTTTTGTTTTTACCCCAGCATAGGCCTTTGGCTATACCTCCTGTTCTGGATGTTGTGGAAGATGTGTTTGCAGAGGCTTCTCTTAATCCTGATTCTTTGCCTCCTGCTCCTGTTAAACCGGATAGGTATTACAGGGTGCCTGAAGCTCATAAGTATCTTTTTAAGAGTCCTAGGGCGGACCCAGAAACTGTTAGTCAGGGGCCTAAGGGTGTTAAGGCTTCTGTTGTTAAAAATCCGGTTCCTCCAGATAAAGAGCCAGGGCTTTGGATAGATGGGGAAAGAAAGTCTACACTTCTTCCACCCTAGCTATGAGGGCTTTGAATTGCCAGTTTCACATGTTGAAATACCAAAACTATCTACTTTCTCAATTGAAGTCTAAGGTAGATGCTCTGGCGGAAGGTATTGAGTGTAAAGAGTTACAAGATTTAGTACATGTTTCTGAACAGGTGGGTAAGCATTCTTTGCAATGTGGTTTTGATGCTGTACAGGCCTCGTCTAGGGTGGCTGCCACTGGGTCAGTTCTTCGCAGGCACGCCTGGCTGAGGGATCAGAATTTATCTGACCATGTTAAGACAAGGATTTTAGATGCTCCTTTACAATCTGATGTGTTGTTTGGTTCACCTGTTGAGGCAGTCTTAAAGGAAATGGAAGACAAGGCTAAGTCTATGCAGACTGTTAAAGATTTTTTGCAGGTTCAGCCTCTGAAGTTTAGTAGAAATTGGCCTACCAAGGGGTGGACGTATCCTTCTTATGATTCCCAGTCTAGGGGTAGATCTAGATGTGGTAGGGGCAGAGCTCAGGGCTCTTTCAGGCCTAGAACAGGGAGTTCATCTGCACAGTCTTCGGGTGAGGGCAGGGGTCAGTCCTTTCGTAAACAGACCCAATGACCTACCTTTTCAGCTGCCAGAGCCTTCTCGTCTGGCAGCACCTTTGGGAGGAAGGTTGGCACTTTTCAAGGAAAATTGGAGTTTAATTACCCAAGACAGATGGGTATTGGATATCATACACCAAGGTTACAGGTTTTATTTCCATACCTTGCCTCCATTCAAAGGCATGCCAGACGTTCCTCCTCAGCAAAGAATAGAGGCTCACAAACAAATTTCTCTGTTACTTCAAATAGGGGCCATACAGCCGGTCCCTATGCCAGAAGTGGGCCTAGGATTTTATTCTCGCCTGTTCCTAGTACCAAAGAAGGGGAACACGTGGAGACCAATTTTGGATTTATCTATCCTCAACACTTATCTGGACATTCCCAAGTTCAAAATGTTGACGTTACAACAGCTTTTACCTCTGCTGGGCAAAGATCATTGGATGGTAACTTTGGATCTCAAGGAGGCTTACCTTCATGTTCCTATCAGACTGAGTTGCAGGAAGTATCTGCTTTCGGGCTGGGACTTCTCATTATCAGTTCTCTGCATTGCCCTTTGGCTTATCTACTGCCCAGAGTGTTCACGAAAGTTCTGGCTCCAGTGATAGCTTTCTTCAGGCTAAAAGGAATACAGATCTATCCTTATTTGGACGATTGCCTGATTCTGGCTCAAGGAAGGGACGAGCTTCTTCATCATTTGGAATATGTGATAGCAGTGCTAAGATGCCTGGGGTATTCTGTGAACGAAATAAAGTCCAGTCTAGTACCCTCTCAGGACATGTGCTTTCTGGGTGTAAGACTGAATACAGCATCCCAGATGGCCTTTTGACCCCGGACAAACCAAAGAATCTTTCCCTTTACTTTCATCAATTGTCTCATCAGTCCAGGCTGACTGCAAGGACAGTCCTTCAAGCCTTGGGGTTCATGGCATCTTGTATTCTGGTGCTTCCCAATGCCAAACTGCATATGAGGAAGCTACAATGGTATCTCAAAACGTATGGACACAGCACTGCCAGGATCTGGACACTGTCATTCAAATAATACCTTGCATTCAAAAGGAATTTTTGTGGTGGGCTCAGGAATGTCACCTAAACAAGGGACTCTCTGTGACCCGGCCAGAGGCGAGTCAGATTCTAACGACAGATGCCTCAGACAAAGCTTGGGGAGCTCATCTAAATGGAAAGTGGATACAAGACAAGTGGCCTGCCAGACTACAACATCTACATATCAACTTGAAGGAGATGTTAGCAGTCCAGTTTGCATTAATAGCTTTCAAGGATTTACTTCTTCCAGGGCAGGTGTTGATTCTAACAGACAACACAACTGTCATGTGGTACATCAACAAGCAAGGGGGACACATTCTTATCCTCTATGCAGGCAAGCAATGATTTTGTGGGAGACTGCTCTCAGTTTACAGCTAAATCTTCAGGCAAGGTTTCTGCCGGGGGCACAGAACTCCTTAGCAGATGTGTTGAGCAGACGAATTATGGATCCCCACGAGTGGAAATTGGATCCTCATGTATTTCGGAAATTGACAGTGTCATGGGGAACTCCAGACATAGATCTGTTCGCTTCTCCACTAAACCACCAGCTGCCAAAGTTTTGCACGAAAAGGTTTCATCCCACAGCTTGGAAAGTGGATGCTCTTTCTTTCAGTTGGAGCAATCTTCATGTGTATGCCTTTCCACCTCTGCCTCTCCTCCCAAAGGTACTTCTAAAGGTCAGACAGGACAAGCCAAAGATGATTTTAATAGCTCCAGATTGGCCTCGACAGCACTGGTACCCATTACTGAGAAGTCTGGTACAGGAGCCTCCATGGCCTTTGCCTTCGATTCCACACCTGTTGTCTCAGGAGGACAGTCATTTGCTCAATGTCAAGCTTCACTCTCTTCACCTAACAGCCTGGCATATTCTGTTTTGAACCATAGAGGGTCTCAACTTCCACAGCAAATTTTGAATGTTATTTTGGAAGCTAGAAGGCCTAGTACAAGGAAAGTGTACGCAGATAAATGGAAGAGATTTTTATTTTGGAGTGCAGCAAAGGATTTTGATGTTTCTGAGCCTAATTTAAGTGTGGCTCTTCAATATCTTACTGAGTTACTGGACAAAGGTTTGTCCTTCTCTTCTATTAAGGTTCATGCTGCAGCAATTTCGGCTCACTATGATTGTGACCCACCATTGTTTTCTCATCCTTTGTTCAAGCAATTTCTTAGAGGGGCAAAGAATATAAGACCCCCACGTAGAGCTCCTACTCCTGCTTGGGATCTCAATTTTGTGTTGGAGAAACTCACTCTACAACCTTTTGAGCCTGCAGCTACTACCGAGTTGAAATATTTATCATGGAAGACTGCTTTTTCGTTGGCCATTACCTCTGCAAGAAGGGTTTCTGAATTGCAGGCCCTTATGGCGGTTGAGCCTTTCTTAATTTTCCATAAGGATAGGGTATCTTTGCGTACTAATCCTTCCTTTATGCCTAAAGTGGTTTCTAGTGTGGCTTTAAACCAAACTATTCATTTGCCTACTTTTTATGCAAATCCCCAAAATAAAGGGGAAAAGATTTTGCACACTTTAGATGTACACAGGCAGTTGTGATATTATTTGAGCAGAACTAAAGGGTTCAGGCAGTCTCAGCAGTTATTTGTTTCTTTTGCTTTGAATTCTCAGGGCAAGCCTGTGTCAAAACAAACTATTTCTAAGTGGATTGGGTTTTGCATTGCTTTCTGTTATTCCCATCATGGCAAGGAGATTCCAGCTGGGATTAGGCCTCATTCCACTAGGGCTACTGCCACTTCGACAGCCTTTTTAAGGGGGGTGGCAACTAAAGATATTTTGGAGGCAGCTACTTGGAGTTCAGTGCATACTTTCTCTAAGCATTATCACCTTCCACTTTACTCTAAATCTAGGGCTGGTTTTGCCACTGCTATTTTACAGGGCATTTTGGCAGCTCCTGCTTCTTTATAGTTTTGCCATCCTCCCTTACCTCTGCTTTGGGATTCTACCCAAGTGTAAGGACTGCAGCAATGTGAGATGAAGAACATAGTACAGTTTTGTACCTACCATAAATGTAGATGTTCAAGATCCACATTGCTGCAGTCCAATTCCCTCCCTCCTTCCCTCTGTAGTTAGAGGCGGTTGTGTGGGTTGGGTTGTAAATATTGTGTATACTGTATATATTGTACATATTATTAGTGCAAGGGTGGTTGGTTGGTTGTTTGCTGTCTTTTGGTTTTGACCTTTCTTTTTAGGGTCTTCTGACATCTGGGGCAAGAAAAGACTGAGGATATGACGTCGGTCATGCGCATTTGTACCCTGACGTCCTGATGTCAGTCTAATGCGCCTTGACCGACGTCAGCCTTATACTTTGATATTCGGGCCGACCGAGGACAGCGGACTACTCAAGTGTAAGGACTGCAGCAATGTGGATCTTCGAACATCTACATTTATGGTAGGTACAAAACTGTACTTTTTCTGCACTTTCCTTTGGCTTATCTACTGCACCCAGGGTCTTCACAAAGTGCTTGGCTCCAGTAATTGCATTTTTCAGGCAAAGAAATATTCAAATATATCCATACCTGGACAATTGTCTAATTCAGGCAGAAAACAAGGACATTCTTCTAAAGCATCTGGTGTTTGTAAAAAGGGTTTTAACTTGTCTAGAGTACACCATAAACGAAAATAAATCACATCTGGTACCCTCTCAAAAAATTACATTCCTGGGTGCAAGCTTGAATACAACTGCCCAGATGACTTACCTTATGCCAGAAAAGCAAATTAAATTGGTGACTTACTTCAGACAGGTGGCCACAAAAACCCTGCTTTCTGCAAGCCTTGGGTTCATGGCCTTCTGCATTCTTCTAATTCCATATGCAAGACTGCATATGAGGAAACTTCAGTGGTACTTAAAAAGTTTATGGAGTCAACATTGCCACAGCCTGGAAACAATGATTCCTATCGTACCTTGCCTGCAGCTAGAGTTCCTATGGTGGGCAGAGGCCTGCCACCAAAACAAGGGACTGCCATTCACTCCACCCCCTGCCACTCAAACCCTAACTACAGATGCATCAAACTATGCTTGGGGGGCTCATCTGGCAGGAAAGTGCATTCAGGGCAAATGGAGCCCAAATCAAATGCACCTACATATCAGTCAGAAAGAGATGCTAGCTGTACAGAATGCAGTGAGAGCCTTCAAGGACTACCTTCATCCAGGACAACTAATGATAAAGACAGACAACACCACAGTTATGTGGTACATAAACAAGCAGGGGTGGTACACATTTCTACCCCATTTACAGACTAGCCATGGCATTGTGGAACACGGCCTTGACCTACCAAATACAACTACAAGCTTAATTCCTGCCAGGAAAGCTAAATACTCTGGCAGACGAATTGAGCAGAAATCTTATGGACCCACATGAATGGAAACTGGAACCACAAGTTTTCAGCATGTTGACACTTAAATGGGGGAATCCAGACATAGATCTTTTTGCCTCACCCCAGAACTTATCAGTTGGACAAATTCTGCACAAGAATTCATCACAAATACGCTTTGAAAGTGGATGCTCTATCAGTCTATGCTTTCCCCCACTGCCTCTGCTCTCCAAAGTTCTACTAAAAGTCAGACAGGACAAACCAAAAATGATTCTGATTGCTACAGACTGGCCTCTCCAACACTGGTACCCACTCCTGCGCAATGTGTCACACCTTCCTCCATGGCACCTGCCTCAGACACCTTACCTACTGTCTCAGCAGAACTACCAAATTCTGCACACTCCTCTCCAAACTTTGAATCTTGCAGCATGGCTAATCAGCAAATTTCACCCTTGGCATCCCTCAGCAAACCTATGCTGGATGTCATTTTGGAGGCTAGAAGGCCTAGTACTAGAAAATCTTATGCTGACAAATGGAAAAGATTCTGTGCCTGGAACCAATCACAAGGAATAAGCACAGCAATGCCCAATATTCCTCAGATTCTGCAATATTTAACCGAGATGCTTCACAAGGGCCTATCTTTTTCTTCCATAAAAATCCATGCCTCAGCCATTTCAGCTCATTACAACACAGAACTTCCCCTCTTCTCTCCTCCTCTGCTAAAGCAGTATCTCAGAGGGGCCAAAAATTTAAGACCTCCCAGGAGAGCGCAAACTCCTGCATGGGACCTCAATTTTGTTTTGGAAAAACTCACTGTCCCTCCTTTTGAGCCAGCTGCTACTGTGGACCTAAAATTTCTCTCCTGGAAAACAGCTTTCCTTTTAGCAGTCACTTCAGCTAGAAGGGTTTCAGAATTACAGGCTCTTATGGCAGTGGAGCCTTTCATTATTTTTCATCCAGACAGGGTGGCTCTTGGGACCAATCCATCTTTCATGCCTAAGGTGGTATCCAGTGTGGCTCTTAATCAAACTATTCATCTGCCAACTTTCTTTCCCAATCCACAGAACAAGGGTGAGCGGATTCTGCATTCATTGGATGTACACAGACAACTTAGATTCTACTTAAACAGGACAAAATATCTAAGAAATTCTGAACAACTTTTGGTGGCATTTGCTGCAGGGGCAGAGGGAAAAGCTATTTCAAAGCAGACCATTTCCAGATGGGTAAGCCATTGTATTTGTTTTTGCTATACGCAACATGGTAAACCTATCCCCAAGGGGATCAGATCTCATTCCACCAGGGCTGCATCTACTTCTGCAGCCTTTCTCAGAGGGGTTCCTACCAGAGATATTCTAGAAGCTGCTACCTGGAGCACCGTTCATACATTCACCAAACATTACCATTTACCTCTCCTCTCTAAATCCAGAGTTGGCTTTGCCACTGCTGTCCTGCAGGGCCTTATAGCTGCTCCTAATGCTGTATAAATCCATCCTCCCAACCATAGCTTTGGGATTCTACCCAAATGTAATGACTGCAACAGTGAAACACAAAGAACATAGTACAGTTGTGTACACTTACCATAAAAGTAGATGTTCACGTGTATTCACTGTTGCAGTCCTGGTTACCCACCCTCCAGCCCCCTGTTTTTCTCTTACTATACCTCTCCTTTCTTTTTACTATGCTTAAAAGCCTTTTTGGTGTATTTGCTTTTGTTTGGAGGTATATTTTTTGTGTTTTAAATTATTTTGCTCCCCATTTGGGGGGCACCTGACATCTGGGGCAAGACAAACTGATGTAATGGTGTCTGCTGCATGTTTTATACCCCTGATGTCATGGAAGAAGGGACAGCAACCGACACAGGACCCAAGACTTTGTTAATCAGGCCAACTGAGGGCAACCTGCCAGCAGATTACCCCAAATGTAATGACTGCAACAGTGAATACACTTGAACATCTACATTTATGGTAAGTGTACACAACTGTACTTTTTCTCCCGTCTACCTGATGAATCTGGGCATCTTGGGACAATGCAGCAATTGCCTTATGTACACAGACAACCCTCTCCTCCTCCTACCATCCAACACTACAACCTGTGAGAGATGCACTTATATAGCCAAACTGGAAGCAAAGCTGTCTTCACTGAAGACTGGACTAGACAGTCAAGAGGAGAAGGTAAACACTTGCAACGCACCACACCCATCACATAGTCCCTCAAAACCTACACCACCAAAACACACACGAACAGAAGCACAAAACACACACCTACATTCGCGGAGGCTCTCAGTAAAAATCTGCCCAAACAACTGAGACCTCCAAAGCAGAAATGCAAGCAACCTCCACCCCCCAACACAACCCAAATGACACATAGCCCACATACTCAGTGTGCCACTCAACTACAGCCCATAAGGGATAACGTACCCAACACTCTAGTCATAGGTGACTCTATAGTCAGGCACACTGATGTTCCACTCACCCGGCTAAACAAGGAAAAAGTTACTGTCGGCTGCCTGTCGGGTGCCAGGATCCGCCACATAACGCACGCACTCAGGTCACTCCACAACAAGTACAAATATGACTCTGTCATTGTCCATGTTGGTGTGAATGACTTGAGACGTACCTCTCTGGACTACATGAAAAGAGACATGGAGGAGCTGTCTGATCTTGTAGCCCAGGCAGGTATGACCCTAGCCCTGAGTAGCATCCTGCCATTACCCAATGTGATACCACAGTACAAAGACAAAATGATTGACTTTAACAATTGGCTAAGCTTCTGGTGTCATTCTAAGGGAATCCAGTATCTGTCTGCCTGGGATGACATGATCGACTGACCACGCTGCTTTTCCTGAGATGGCCTGCACCTGTCACCCTTAGTATTCCGGATACTGGCAAAGGCTCTTGCCACCCCTGTAGTGACTTTTTTTTAGGTAAGTTTGAAATGACAAATTCACCACCATAACAGGTACAAGCAAGCAAAATCTGAGGGTAATGCTACTCAATGCTAGAAGTCTAAACCTCAAAATGCACTCACTCGAGGCACTCCTTAAACTGGAGAACATTGACATCTGTGCAGTGACGGAGACCTGGTTCAAAGCTCCAGAGAGCACCCCTGCATTACCAGGCTATAATTCATACCACACCTTTTGGCCACCAAACCCGGACCGAAACACTAAAGGTGGAGGCGTGTCCATATTCATTAAGGATATCCACACTTCCAAGCTAGTTGCTCAGCATAATGCATCCAAAATTATCCAAGTTCAACTAACTCTGGGCAAAACCGCAATCCAGATTGTAGCTTGCTACAGACCCCCCACCATGCCCCGGGATTCCCTCTCCTCTTTTCTTGATACACTGGAAAATATTAAGGTACAACCCAACACTCTAATAATGGGTGATTTCAACTACCCTACCATTAACTGGGAAAACTACTTGTGTACCAACTCCTTTTGCTCAACATTTTCTGGAAATCATCAATTTCAATGCCTTGGATCAACTTGTCCACACCCCCACCAAGGGCAGCAATGTCCTAGACCTGGTCATCACCAACATGGGTGACCGGTGTTCCACACCAGAGGTCAGCTCCTCGTTGGTCACATCCAACTACAAGCTAATCACCCTAGACATCCACATCCCGCTCCCACCCCCCATTAGGAAAACAACCATAAAAAATTTCTCCAAAACCAACTTCACGCTTCAAGACAAAATGTGGCAAACTTCATGACACCCATGCAGATGGACAATAGAGGTACGACTGCTGAATCCTACACAAGTGCACTTTATAAGCACTTACACGAGTGCATAGATCGTGCTAACCCTAACAGAACCAAGATGCTATCTTCCAAAAAAAGAAAGTCAATCTGGTGGTCTTCTGCCATAAACAAACTCTACAACAGAAGAAAGAAACTGTTGCAAAAAAGAGTAAGATCCCACGATTGGAGGAACTCCCTGGTCAGCCTCAGTAAGAAGCTGAGATCCCTCATAAAATCCTCCAAAGCTAGTTATGAAAACAAAATCGCCACTGATTCTAAAGACAACCACAAAGCATTCTATTGCCATGTCAAGAATCTCAATGGCAACACTCGGATCTGCACTGAGTTACAGCCCAATAACACTAAATATACAGAACCAACTGATATTGCTAATATCCTGGCAGATAGGTTCAGTGCTAACTTTACCCCCTCTCAAGGGCCCAACTTTATATCGGAAGAATACAAAGTTCCTGTAATCACGACTGCAGACGTAAAAACCTCACTCTCCAAAGCCAAGGACACAGCATCTATGGGACCTGACAACATCCCAGGCTGCCTTCTACATGAACTACAGAATTAACTGGCACCCCACCTAAGTACCATGTTCAATCATAGCCTCACCTCAGGCTTTGTGCCCATTTAATGGCGCACCATGATGGTTATCCCACTCCACAAAGTGGGGGGGGGGGCCACAACAGACCCCGGGAACTACCGCCCCATTAGCCTGATGAGCCTGGTCTCCAAGGCCATGGAACGTATCATCATGGAACTCCTAAACAAAGACATTGGAGATCTCCAAACTCTGGACCCCACACAGTTCGGGTTTGTAAAAGGCAGATCATGTCTCCTAAACCTGATAGACTTCTTTGAAGTAGTTACCAAAGCCATAGATGAGGGTAAGGTGGTTCACACAGCCTATCCAAATCACGTCAAGGTGTTCGACACCATCCCCCACTCTGGAATTATAGATAAACTCACTAAACTAGGTATAAATCCCTATGTCACGAGATGGGTTGCCATCTGGCTTACTGACAGAACCCACACTGTGAAAGTAGCAGACTCCAAATCAGACTTCAGACCAGTGACAAGTGGAGTACCACAGGGTTCAGTCCTGAGTCCTCTCCTGTTTGGTATCTACTTCTCTGAACTTCAGGCTAGCACAGAAGGTCTTTGGCTAACTAAATTCGCAGATGATTGCAAACTAGGAGCCATAATCGAAACTCCTAACGATGTGGACATCCTACAAAAGGGCCTCACTGAGACAGATGCCTGGTGTCAAAGCCATGGTCTCAAGCTCAATGCCAAAAAGTGCATTGTCATCCCCTTTGGTAAAAACTCTGTACCCATGAAACTACCACATAGGCGGTAGTCTACTTAACACCGAAAGTGTGATAAGAGATCTTTGGACACAGGTGGGACAGTAGTCTCTCCTTTGATAATCACATCGCCACAGTGGTCAGGAAATCCTATGTGGCACACCTCATCACAAAAGGTTTCTCATCCAGAAAAAGAGGTCATTGTTTTGGTATGTACCTCAAGACATCTACAACAACTGGAAAGGCCGCAAAAATACCCCACAAAGAGGATTGCTGTCCTCAAACAAATGCCTTATGCAGACAGACTAAAAAAAACTCTAGCTTTACTCCGTTGCATATCGCCTACTCGGAGGCGATCTCTGCCGAACATACAAAGCTATGTCAGACCCAGAGCTGTTGGACATGCTCCACTTAAAGAAATCCCAATCCCTCCTAGCTACACGCTGTAGGGACCTAAACCTTGTCACCACAATAAACAGAACATGCTGGAGGGATAAATTCCTGTCCCAGGGACTTCACATACTCTGGAACAGACTACCTGTCTATGTCAAACAGAGCTCCTCATTAGCACTCTTCAAGAAAAATCTTGATGATTGGATGGGTAATAGGAAATTCACCCTGGGGATCACTTCTGTGGTTCTGCCTGACAGGGGCACAGGAAAATAATTTTCTTGGGTGGTGAAAGCCAGGGTACCTTTTTGGCTGGGCTTGTATAGGCCCGAGGGCCAATAGCCTAGTACCCACCTATGAACCATCTATGAACAAATCTTTCAGTTCATTCCTAATCCTATTATAACAACCATTAAGTTCATTCAATGATATCCTTTTATATGCAACCCCTTCCAAAATCAGCTTCATTCTTGTATTGTAATCACATAGATCCATAATCAGTATCCCTCCACCCTTATCAGGTTTGAAAATGTTAGCATCTTTATTGTTTTTCAAACTAAATAAACCTTCAGTCTCATTTTCACTTAAGTTCATTTGACGTATTTTTCTTCGAATATTTCGTACATCGATTTCACAAAGTTGTTCAAACACCAAAATGGAAGGATGAACAGGTGGATTATAAGCGCTAGATATACGCAGCAGATTACTAACAGATTCAACAGATTTGAATAAAACATTAAGATTTAGCTTTCTAATAAACTGCTTTAAATCGGCTGGTGTCTGAGCCAAATCAAAACTCTTGAAAGCAACAAAAGTCAAACCTTTCGCTAATAAATCACAAATATGAACCTCAATATTCATGGCAGAGTAGTTAAAATCATTAAAATCACCACTAGAATTCTTAAATACACTGCAGTTTTCAAAAACCGGTTCCACAGGAACCAATTCCACCCCCGATGTCCCCCCCCTCCGATAATTTGACTGACCCCCCCCCCGTCCTCCATTCATGAAAAATGTCCCTTGGCCCTGATTGTTCTGGTTGTTGTGGTTGTTCCTGTCTCTCAACTTCTCCGATCTCCTCAAAGGAGGAAAATATGCTTGGTCTAAAAAAGACTCTTGATTATTTGAAGGTGAAGCATTCCTAGTCAAATCAATGTCACTATTCCAAGCTTGTGACCTGGGTGGTGGGGAGATAAGCCATATTAGCGTCATATTGTGCCCTGTCCCTTTCAATCTTTTTCATTTTCTTAGTTTTAATGGACACCACTTCTTGTTCAATACTTCTAAAGATGCGATTGTAGTCAAAATATATTATATTATATTATAGTTTTATACATATACTGCGGTGATGGTGCTGCGGTAGCGTTGTCACCTCACAGTAAGAAGCTGTCCGGTTCCATTCTCAGCTAGAGCGTCTTCTGCATGGAGACCTGTGTACCTTCGTTGAAGGTTGTGCATCAGGGCTGGCAACTCTGCACGTAAAAATCTACTGCCAATCATTAGCGGACCGGAGTTCCGCTGTGGTGACCCCTAACCGAGAAAAGCCGAAAGACGCAACATTAGAGTTTTATACATGAATCTCACACAGATATACATTGTTGTACAGTAGAGTGAGATTTCATGTTGTATTTATTTTGTGTAGATGCATTTCTGTACATTGCATATTCATGTTTAGTTTTATAGTATTAGTAGGGCTTTTGAAGTTTTAAACCTAGTTTTAACCATTGCACATATTTTTAGCTATTGCATATAATCAATTTGCTTTATTTAGTAGCATTTTTTCTGCCAAACATGTTGTTTGTATACTCCATTTTTTATAAGCTTGTATTGCTTTAATTTAGAAAGCTTGCCTTGAATGTTATGTGTTCTGGCGTTTGCGAATTTATTCATGTATTCATTGGTGACCCTTTTTTGATTGGGTTACAGTGTGGGCATGCTACATTTTAAAATTGTGTCAGTTTGTTTTATATTTGAACTTGATAAAGTCTCCTATTGTGGAGACGAAAGCGCTTATGTCTTTTTTTTTTTTTTTTTTTTTTATTAAATATATTGATTTAACTAGCAACAGTTATAATTGTTTTTTTGTTGGCGTTTCATATCTCTCTGCACTCCGTTTTTGTTTATTTATTTTGTTTGTTTTCTGTATATTTCAGAATAGTGCATGTTTTCACAGAATGCTGTGTTAAATACGTGTTCAGTCTGAGAAAACACAAAACAGAATGTCACATGTCTAATGCAAGAAGTACTGTAGTACCAGATATTGCTTTCTAGGATTAGTTTAAAACACACAAATGCGCACACACACATCTTCATTCAGACTCGTCTGTTTGGTGATTTTTTTTAAGTACTAGAGGTGAAATATTCCACTGTAAATAAAACAGAAAGGAGACTTTTTAAATCACACAGAATTAAACATCTTTTAAAATGAAAAATCTGTCATAAAAAAAAAAAGCACACAGAAGCACTATTTGCTAAGTGCAGTGATGTCCTTCAGTGTGGGCCTTATTGGGAAATATCTCTTCCAAGGTTAGAGGGACTCTTATCCTTTGTTGCTGGGCCTCATAGCAACTGTCTGTGCCAAATGTTGGCTTACACTGGAGCATATTTACATCAATCGGCAAGGAGAAATTAGTTTTATAAACTCTAGCTTTCAAAACCTTATCCTACACTTTTTTTTGTGGGTGGTAGCCAATATATGTCTTTATTTTTATCTAATTTTTTTCCATTTCCACCTATTTGTGACATTAATTTTTACTACTTAGAGCTTGCCTATAGCTTGTGTGGTATAGCTAAAAAGACTGCCTTCTTGGCGAACACTGTTTGGACAGGTTCTAAGTATGGAGTAAGTGAAATTATTTCGCAGTCTGTTTCATTCTATGAATATTGCTTTCCTGTTCTAGTTTTACTTTCATGAGAAGAATTACTGTATTGCTTATGTAGCAGTAGACTGACATTGAAAGAGTGCTGTTTTGTGTATGAAACAATAAAAAAGTTTTCCTGCTTAACACCTATCTCATAAGTAAGTAGACCGATACAGAAATAATTCAATTAACCAGATGTAGTTATAGGTAGTACAGTGAACTGCATTGGTGAAAATCTAAGAGCAAAATACAGATAACATGGATTTTCCCAGTTTGTGGGGAATGTTTGTATGTAGATAGAGGAAGAACAGCAAAACTTTAATCAACATTGCTACAGTTTTGTTCCAGTGCAAGCCAACATTTGTTGTTAATAAAGTTTATTTTCAATTTCTGCATTGTTAGCCTAATGCATATAATTTTAAGAGAACTGCATAATCGCCCGTGTCTAGTACTGTTTTCTTGAAAATGTAAAAATGCCAACAACATGAAATAATTCATTCTAATTTAATTTGAAACAATAATGTATGTACAAAATATCCTTTGGTGTAATTATCAAAAGAGCAAGACAGTATATGCATGCATGTTTTACTCTTTTTGGAATTATCAGTGTGACTGGTGCATAGATAATAGAATTTATTTGCTATGAGAAAACCTCATTTTATAAATGAAAATCAGAAGAGCAAGCAAACCCTAAAGCAGGTGCTTCTTTCTGTGCTTCATGGAATGAATGCCTCAAAGACTGTGCTCATTCTGCCTCATTTGGAGGAGCACAGAACTTTCCATGCAGTGCTGTTGAATTCATTGACTGGTTAGAGAAGCTGCATGACCAGCCACTGATATCTACAGAGTGTAGGCAAGTAGATAACAGAAGTACAGTGCCATTATTTTCTTCATATCACACACACACACACACACACACACACACACACACACACACACACACACACACACACACACACACACTCACATTTTTTGTTTATCCTTTGTTGATCGGGTTAGTCCCATTAGGCTAGTAGCCTGTTTTCGGGTGGTATTTGTATTATTAGGGGAAGTTTGGCTAGGGCATTGGGGAACTTCCCTTACTCATTATTGTTGCAGGTGGGACCTATTTTGCATGAGCACTTCTGTTTCCATTCCAGGTGCAGAGGTGGCCCAGAGAGATTGAGATAATGGAGTGGTAAGAGAAATTTTGGAGAAAGCCAATATCAAGACCAGGGGATGCATGCAGGATTCTGAGGAGATATTTCAAATAACTCTGAGGGAGATGAGTCAGCAAATGGTGGTTGTATATTTACAGCCCTCCAGTTGGGAGGGTTGCGGGATAATTTACTTAATCAAATGGTGATGCAGTGTGTGCCAAAAGGAAGGAGATGTTTACTGCGGGGACATTATGGAGAAAATACAAGAGGAGGATGCAGAGACTATCCTGAAGAGTAGTGGTGAGATGGAAAAGAAAACATTTGCAGGGAAAGTACAAGAATGCAAACAGGGAGGGAGTAGCAGAAAAGGAAAAAGCAGAAAAAAATGAAAAACGGAAGTAAGTGGTAAGGATTCAAAGTAAAGAAGACCGAGAAATGGACAGGTATGAAGTGTGGAGCAAGATAACTCCTTTGGGTGTAAAAGCACATAAAGTAAGAGCATTTACTCTTGTTAACAAAGACACATTTTGTGACATTGTATCTGAGACTGGTTTTTCAATGGAAAATTTTCTCTGAGAATATGAGAAAAGAGACTGTAACCCACGGAATCTTTGATAAAAAGCATTTAACAGGGAAACATAAAAGAAAATTCATGTGCAGTTTTAAACGGTGGTGGAAAGAAACTTTGAAAGGACATTTGAAAACTTTAATATGTAAAAAGTTCTGGACATTGCAAAAGTTTATGATAAAAGGGGTTTATGAACTGGCGGATGGGATTATCATATTGTGTTAAAATTAGAGAGAAAATTGATACATGTACCAAGCATGATAAATGTGGAGGGGAATAGAGGTGTCGTAAAACACTGCTGGCAACTCAAAACATGTCCTAGTTTTCCAAAAAAAATTTGATAAGTAACTGTGATTAAAAAAAAAATGTTATAGTTGTGAGGAAATATGGTATGGTGCAAACAAATGTTAGAAATGTAATAAAATTCGACATTTATGGATGGATTGTAAGAATGAAAATAAGAGAAAAAAAGTAGAGGACATAGAAGAAGGCTCTGAAATAAGTGTTTAAGAAGACCCAAATTGAGAGAGTAAAAAAAAATAATTCTGTTTATAAAAGGGTAAAAGAAAATTTGAGGGGACAAGTACAAAAGAATAAAAAAAGAAAGGAAATTGATGAAAAAGAATATATATACGACTAATGATTAAAGTTTGGTATAATGGTAAAGGTGTACAGACACAAGGTACAATATTTGATTTTCACCTTTGGGAGGGAAATTGGCTAAGCTTAGAATGTCTCACTAAGAGAGCTAGCCTAATAATTAGCTATGAACGTATGAAACCATGAATCTATGGAAAGTGAATTTTAGAGTGCTTTCTGCAAACGTGAATAGTATAAAGAATATAGTAAGAACAGGGATTTGGAGTGGTGTAATACATGTGATATAGATGTAATTATACATAAGATTTTTAACAAATGAAAGATTGCAAACTGCGAAACTATGAGGAGGAAAGATAATCTGGAATTTGGGGAATGAAAGATGTTCTGGAATGGTGTATTCTATAGAAATAAAGATGTTGGATGCAACATTAGCAAAAATGAGAAGATTAAAAATTTTAGATTTAAAATAGAAAGATAAAGTATGTAGAATTATAACATGCTTGTAAAGAGAGGGGGACCTTATTTCATCAGATTTTAGACTATGCAGTGATTAAATATTATAATAACAAAAGTCTTTAAGAGGCAAGTGTAAAAAGAAAGGAAAATAAAAATGTTAGTTTATATGATGTGGTAAACGAAAACTTTGGGACAAAATTTCATGGACTTAGAAGGGGAATGTTTAGAACTGAAATAGGGTATTTTATAGTATCAGAAAGTTTAGATGTCCTTTTGTGTCACTGTTGCAGTATTCCGTATATCTGAGATTCCTTATCTAGGGCAGCACGACATCTGGCCAGTATACAGAAGCCTTAGTTTGCTTTAAGGTATGCTGTACGTGACATATGTACTCCTGGCATAGCAGAGGGCACAAAGGTGATGTCCAGACATGCCATCCTCAGAACTCCTTTGTCGCCAGTCTGAACACCATCTCTCAATCATCGGTCTGTAAGCCTACGTTCCGTAGCTGGTTTCTGAGCCATTACAAATAAGGGTACTTTTCCGTTATCGGGGCAACAGTTCTCAGATTATGTAATTCTTACGTAAACACAACTGTCTTACATTCCCTCTACAAAATGTGGAACGCTTCAGTTTGGAATAATTCTCTGTTATATCTGTATATAATTTTCTCATACCCAGATAAATGCTTTGTGGAAAAGTAATGTAAAAAGCGTTTGCTCTAGCCAAATCAAATGGCGCTTTGGTGCTTCAATCGGGACTGCTAAATCAGTATCGGCATTGCTTTAAGAAGATACTTCTGTATTTCAGCACCATTTTACCCTGACACTTTTTCTGACAGTACTGGTATTGCTAACAACATAGAAGGAAGTGATTTGTACAAAACAGCGCAGTACTAATTATCCAGTCACTGTTGAATTTAACTCTTATCATGTACAAACATGTTTTTAACACAGCCACGGTAATTTATATACACGCACACACTTGTACATACACCAAAAGGCAAGCAAAGTAATTCAATTCTGCAATTTAAAACGGTTATTACTAAATGTGATAGTTTAGCGAGCGTGATGTGCAGAGTTCCTGATAGAAAGGTAAATCTGAAGCAATGTCTACACTACACTAGGCAGCATCTCTCATTTTTGCCTCGTATTTGTTTGTAAGGGTAATATTTAAATCCTCTATTTTGGGTCTTTGTCCTCCTCTTATTTTCAGATTTGTTGCACTCGGAGGTTAAGAAGGATGCTGTATTTTATTTGCAGACATCATTACTGTTTTTCATTTCGACAGTTCCACAGTGTTCCCACCCACACGGAAAGGGCTTGTCGCATATTCGGTGTTATGAATGTAACTATCTGCAGTAAATAAATCCGAGTCATATGCAGCAAAAATTGTTTTATAATCATCGCCTTCCAAACTGAAGCTGTAAACGTTCCACATTTTGTAGAGGGAATGTAAGACAGTTGTGTTTACGTAAGAATTACATAATCTGAGAACTGTTGCCCCGATAACGGAAAAGTACCCAAATAAGTGGCCGCTTGTTTTTTTTTCCTTATATTTTGGTTGCTTCTGGGGTTTTATGTCATCTAAGAAGGGTAAATGCCAGTGTGGGAGATAGATTCCCCATAAAAACTGCCACGAACAATGTTTGTTTTGCCTGGGTTTCTCTCATGACCATAAGTCCTATTCCATTTTTCAGGGTTTTGTACCAAAGACTCTGCATAGTAGGCTTTCTTCCTTAGCATTGTATCTGGAGAATCGCTGACATAAGCTTCTTGCTAAGGATGCTATGTAAGGAACTTCCCACCCCAAGGGTCAGCCATCAGGGAAGAAGAAGGTTAAAAAAAACCTAAGCTGGAATCTTCAGCTGTCCAGCCTCTGCTAGATGTTTTTCCCAAGGTGAGTGAGAATCCAGAGATTCGCCCAGCTTTGTTGTTGGATTCCTCTGCTGCGACTGGGTTGGAGGCCATCAGGATCTGACTCAGCACGTCCGATGAGGCTTTGCAGATGTCCCTTTCGAATGTTCAGGGGGAGACGCAGTTTATTTCTGAGGGGCTTAGGGGTGTTCCTCAGATTTTAGTTAGGGAAGAAGTCCCTACTACAGTACTGAATGCTGTCTTGGATCAGAACCTTCCAAGTTTTACAGAGCAGACATCCCATTAAAGGAAAAAAAAAAAAAAACATGTTTCTCCTGCTCCTAGGGATCCACAGAGTGAGTGGCAGACCTTGACAAAGGGTTTGTTAAATGCTTTGATGGCACTGAAACCTCCTCAGGGGTTTTCTTTTCCAGGCCCCCCCTTGGTCCTGTACTCTACTTAAGACCTAGGGAACATGATTCCTCCGAGGAATTGGATTATGATGAGAAATCTTTGGGACACGGTCTCTAGGTTGATGGGAGTCTTTTTAAATGGGATTGTGCTCAAGTCTCTGAGATCCATAAGGGGTACTATGAGTCACTGCAGATGGAATCCCCTAAACCTTCTGCTATTCCTCCTGTTTTGGCTGCTTTGTTGGAGGCATTTTCCAATGCCTCTAAGGCTCCTGATTCTCAGCATCCTGCTCCCAAGAAACCTGATAGGTTTTATAGGGTGGCTGAGGACTGTACCTTTTTGTACAAGTGTCCTGCTGGTGTCTGGCACCTCTGACAAGCCCTCTCAATTGCTTCCTTCTCCCTAGTTACTGCCTTCTGATAAAGTTAGCAGAACCATGGAAATTAAGAAGGTTTACACCTCTGGCCACCTTTGCTTTTAGGGCCATTAATTATCAAACTCTTATGTCCAGGTATGTGTTGGCTCTTCTGTCTCAGGCTTGTCAGGTTATTTCTGACCTTCCAGACTCTGAGGGAAAAACTTCTGCTCTTTCCCTGTTGGGGCCTTCCTCACAGGTGGTTTGTCATTCCATCAAGTGTAGGTATGATGCAGCAGATGCTTTTTCTAGGGCTACTGCATTTGGGTCAGTGACTAGGAGGTATTCTTGACTTCAGCTTCAACCATTGCCTGATGATATTAAAGCTAAATTGATGGATGCCCCTCTTGATAATAAACATTTTTGGGGAATCTGCTGCTGTTTTAAGTTTCTTCAGAATAAAAGAAAGGCCGTAGAAAAACTCAAACATGTGCTTGTTTCTCCTGTTCCTAAATTTCAGAGAAATTACCCCAATATGTCAGCCTTTGTTCACAGGCAATCTCACCCTTTTCCTAAGAGCAAAAAAAGTAGCAAGTGGATTCTTCTAACTAAGACTACTCAGACTTCAGGGACTCTGAAGTCTTACTTTTCAGATAAACCAGGTGCTGTCTGACTATCCGTTTCTTCCCAGCCACATTCCTTTTTCTCTTAGTCTCTTTCTGTCTTCCTGTCTTCTTATTTGGTTTCAGATTACTCAGGATACTTGGGTTCTGTCTATTGTTTGCCAGGGGTATTTCATGGTGTAGAAATTCCTCACCCCTTTTATGAGCATTCCTCAGACTCCTTGGGGACAACGTCCCTTTTTCCCAGAGGTACTTCGAGACCCTTTGACTCGTTGTACTATTCAAGAGGTGCCTGTGTCCCAAAGGGGAAGGGGGTTTTACTCCAGAATATTTCTACTACCCAGAAAAGAGGGTACTTGGAGGCCTATTCTAGACCTCTGTCATCTAAACACTTCTGTGAAGGTGCCCAGTTTTCGAATTTTGTCCCTTCAGACTCCGTTCCCTGTCTTACTTCCTCAGGCTTATATGGTGTCTCTGGATCTTAAGGGTACTTATGGCAATACTGTGATCCATCCCCTTCTCAGGAAGGTTTTGCATTTCTGTATTGCTTCCTGGCATTTTCAGTTCTCTGCTTAGCCTTTCGGCCTTTCTACTGCCCCAAGGGTATTCACCAAGTGCCTCATTTCCATGATTACTTTTTTCAGGCTGCAGGGGATCCAAGGGTTTCCTTATTTGGATGACCTTTTGATTCAGGCATCCTCTCCAGAGATCCTGTTGCAAAATTGTAATTTTGCCATTTCCCTTCTTCACAGCCTGGGGTTAACAATCGGCTTCAAAAAGTCTTCTCTGACTCCTTCTCAGGATCATGTTTTTCTGTGTTACAGGATTCAGACAGTGTCTATGCTGTCATCCGTGCCTCCTCCCAAAGCCTTGACTATCTTTTTTCTTTCTTTCAAACTCCATTAGAGCCAGGGAGTTTCTGAGAGTTCTGGTATTCATGGCAATCACCATCCCTATCCTCCCTCTGGCCAAACTCCACATGAGAAAGTTTCAGTGGTTCCTAAAGTCAGTTTGGCTTTAATATACACATCCTCTAGAGTTTTGTAATTCCTCTTCTGCCTTGTTTCAAGAAGGAACTTCACTGGTGGATCAAGCAGTTGACTGTAAACCCAGGGCTTCCCTCTTTATCCCCCTCTTCCCTCTCGGGAACTGTTCACTGGGGAGCAGCTTTTGGTTCCCTAAAGGTGTGGGGGGGGGTGGTCACCTTGTAACGCCCAACCACTGGCCCAGTAATCAAGGAGCCTCAATCCTCACAACTGGCAACAGTGGGGAATGTACACACTGGGTGGATGACAAGTACACACACAGTAAAGTGCAGTTTCCCTTAAGAACATACAGAGACCACAGTCAGTCTGGGGCTGGTTTTTCCCTCTTTCTCCAGATCCCCAGTAAGACAACCCACTGGCACAGCTATAGGGTTGAGATCTCAACTAAGTGGCCAAACCAAGACCTCCAGCACCCTCTCCGCCCAACCAGTGCTTCGTGTCCCTGCCCAAGTAGCTACACACACACACACACACACACACACACACACACACACACACACACACACTTGGGAAAGGCTGGCAAAGGTTTACTAGCTATGCCCCATTCTGCCCAGACTATAAGGTAGTTTTTCCTCCTTCCAGCCATTACTTAGCTACTTTAAGGCCCTTAGCAAAGGGTGTCCAATCTTACTGTGCAATGTTACTATTAATCCAAATGGTAGTTTGACCAAGAGCAAGGCTATTAGGAGTGTCCTGCACAGTGTCACAAAATAGATATGCAAGTACTTTAAGAGCTTAAATATATGTCTCACAAATATGAGCCACAAAGATAGGTTTAAATACATTTAATAATAAATATTAAAAGAACAAGAAACTACTCAGTAAATCATCATAGTAACTTCAGAGTTCAAAATCATCACAGTAACTTCAGAGTTCAGAATCGCATGAAATATTTAAAACCTGCAGGACAGTCTCAAATAAATACAGAAAACATCTAAACTAATCTTTACTATATTCCTAACTATGTGTAAAAGAAATTACTGTACCCTAGTTAACTTGCTTACAGAGCCAGGCAAGAGAGATATGATAAGTGGGTTTTCCCAGCTGATGCTGTCAGGTCAAAAGACAAAAAATACAAAACCCCCATCTCTCTCTAAGAGACTTCTTAAATTAATATTTCAAATATTGCTGCTGGCATACTTGCAGCATGACATCACTTCTTGTCATCTAACTTCAATTCCCAGGTTCAAAAACAACCATTGAGGTAGCATTTAGCTTCTACCTGTGAAAAATACATAAACAAAGACTTCTCTTAGATCTAAGGCAAACGGTGGAAATTGTAAAATAATTTACATTCCCCCTAAAGACGGTACAAAAAAACTTCTAGTTCTAGACCTTGTCTGTTACTGCACTGAACCTGAAGAGATAACATATTTTGTTTATGGCCCAGCTATAAAGTAACTTAACCTCAACCATTCTTCTGAAGTTTTGCAAGTTAATCTCCTGTGTTTCAGTCTCCCCTGTTAAACAGTTACAGTAGTGTATAAAAGTATCTGTTCAGCACACATCTATACAATGACATACATTTCTAATACATGTGTAACACAAGCCTATGAATCATGTTGACATTCACAACTGACATATAATCATTTACAAAATTCCAGACAGTTGTGCTGGCAGTATCTCCCTCTGTCACACTTCCATATAAATCATATTAATATTCAGAAGTGACATATAATTTACAAAATTCTAGATAGCAAGGCTGTGACAGCATTTCCTTTTGTGACATTTCTCCCCCTCTGAAAACTCAAGCTAGTTTTTCAAGTGACCCTTGAGAAACATTGCTTGAGAGGGTGAGCCTACCTGGGAATACACTACCCCATACCCTGTCTTGAGATTCCAGATGCCTTGGCATTGCTGACCCAGTACAGTGCTGCACTGTCCTATCATATGCCTGGAACCCTAGGCTCCACCATAGTAATTTGGGTGGCTGGCTCCCTGTAGCCATAGATCCCCCTCAGACTCCTCCTGCCATGGACTGCAAATACTTAGCACCAGGGCCTCCCTATCACAGTAAGGTTTCATCATGTTAACACGGTACAGTTTGTGCCCCTGCCTCCTGCCTTAGCAGTTCTACTATGTTGTTAACATCAATGACCGTCCTTACCACTTTGAAGGGTCCCCCACAAGCTGCCTGCAGCTTGTTGTGTCTGACAGGAATGAGAACCATTACATGCTGCCCTGCAGCATACTCTCTGGCTTGAGCATTCCTGTCATACCAGACCTTTTTCTGCTGTTTGGCTTCTGCCAGGTTCTCCTGGGCCAAGCCCATGAGTTCCCTGAGTCTTGTCCTAAGGTTTAGGAGATATCCCACAATATACTCCTTGTGGGATTCCCACTCATCTCAAATCAAATCTAGAGGTCCCCTCACCCTGTGTCATACAACAACTTGAAGGGTGAAAAACCTGTGGAATTCTGGGACTCCTCTCTGTAAACAAACAATAGATGGGGCAGATATTTGTCCCACTCCCTCTTCTGTTCTGCAAATACTTGCAGCATGGTCTTGAGTGTAGAATTTAACCTGTCAACAAGACCATTAGTCTGGGGATGGTAGGGGGTGATCTTTAGGTCCTTCATCCCACAGAACGTCCACAGACAAGCCACAGGTCTGACATGAAATTGGCACTTTTGTCAGTCAGTATTTCATGTGGGAAACCTTCCCTGCTGAAAATCTAACAAAGCATTTGCCACCTTTTCTGCCTCAATGGAGGATAGGGCCGTTGTTTGAGTATCTGGTAGCATAATCTTCTACCACTGGGATATACTTTTTCACTGTGGAACTTGGGGTACTCAGGGACTCTACAATATCCATAGCTACGCTCTGAAATGACTGTTCAATCACAGGCAAAGACATCGAAGGAGCTTTGACCTTGTTCCCTGCCGTGCCTACTTTTTGGCACTGCTCACAGGTCCTGCAGTACCCTGTTACATCTCTGGAAATCCCAGGCCAATAAAAGTTCTGCATAATACATCTCTTTGTATGTTTTATGCCCATATGACCTGCAAGGGGAATGTCGTGGGCTATGGCTAAAAGTGCCAGATGGTAGGCTCTGGGCACTACCAACTGCTGTATTCTCACTCTCTAGCCCTCCCTTAGGAGTCCACACTCTATACCGTAACCCTTTATCCCAGTATACAGATTCTCCCTTCCCTTGAATTGGGTGCCTCACTTGCTACCTCCCTCAGGCCTGGTCTCAACTCTCTCTCTCTCTCTCTCTCTTTGTAACCCTTCCCAGCTCCCCTTCCACAGGAAGTCTGGTATCCTGTGACAGTGGTGCCACACTGCCAGCCTGGGTACTATTACTCACCTCTGCCGTTGCAGTCACTCTGTCCAAGGGAACATCAGTACCCACAAGCAACTGTCTCTCACCTTCAGTCTCACTGTTACAGGGTAGCACCCTCCCTGAAGTAACCACCACATCAGTCCTGGCATCAAGTCTGCGGTTTTTGTGGGTGCCCCCCCCCTGGCTACCAGACCCACATGTTTGTCTGTCTCCAAGCTTGACTGCGTGCACTGCATGCACACAAGGTACTGCATTATCAAAACCATTCCCTATCAGGACATCTGCAGAGATATCCTCAAACACACCTACTTACTGGCTTCCTTTTCCACCTTCCCAGCCAAGGTGAACCCTAGCCAAAGGTATTTGGAATGGGGTCCCTCCTAAAGCTCTGACTGGAGTAGACTGCCCAAGCAAGTAGTGCTCCTCTGTAACCATTGCAGGCTTGACAGTGGTTAGGTTAGAGGCTGTGTCTCTCTTAGCAGTGGCCACTTTCCCATTCAGTAAGATAGGATGTAACCTCTTGTGGTAGTTTGGTACCCTTGTTGTCTCCAGACAGCTTGCTGCTGGCATCCAGTCATTCCCACTTACTGGCTCTCCCACCTTTTGTTCCCCACCTTGCCTCCATGGACATCTATATGCTACATGGGCCCACTGGTGACATTTAAAACCTTTAACCCTTGGTGCTGGATGTGTATCTGGACTAGTGGCTTCCATTGCTACTGGTGGACTCTGTTGGGGAGGTTTAGGCTATCTACCATGGGTTCCCTTAAGACACATGAGCAGCACTGGGTGTCCCTTTCCTGTGCAGTGATGGCCTGCTTGCTAGGTGTAGGTATCCCTTTTCCCCCAACATATCTGTGGTCCTGCATTCCCTATCTGCCAACCAGATTCTCATGTCCTCAGGCAAAGTGCTAAGGGCTTGTTCCTCACCAAAAGGTCTGCCAGCCCTTCAAAAGTGGTGACCTGACACCCACTCACCCACCTATGAAAATAAATGCTTAACTTAGCAATATATTCACACATACTTTCATTTGCCTTGCATCTCTGCCCATTAAACTTTTTTCTGTAAGCTTCAGTTGTTAACTTTAAAACACTGCTTAAATTATAATACTGTTAAAAATTGTTTATTAGTCCGTATCAGACAATTTAGAAATAGCAGTTACAGCTTTACCATGGAGTAAGGGGGTCAGGAACTGTACCCAGAGCCCTTGGCCAGCATTATACTGTGTATGTACCCTTTCAAACATATGAATAAAGCTGCCAAAATTTTCACCATCTGTAAATTGTGAAAGAAATTTACTGAGCTTTATTGCTTCTAGAGTTCTTTTATTCCCTTATCCATTACCTCCATAACCCTGCCGAAGAGTCAACATTTCCTTTTTATGTTGACTCTGCCTCTCATTTTCCTCGGCTTCCAGGCGTCTTAGTCTCTCTGCTGCTTCTAATTCCATTTCTTTCTTTTGCCGCCGTCTCTCCGCTGATGCTAGTTCCAAATGCTTGGCTTTCAGTTCAAGGCTGTTTAACTGCAGATAGATTTCTAAGCCCTCTGAGGAAAGGCTGAACTGTCCATTTTCTGAGAGTTGTACAACCCCCAAGTCCAGTATGGGTTGGCCTCCTGGTTGCTGGTCTGTGATGCAGCTGTGACTAAGGCTGCAGTCATTTCTGCTTTAGTCAGGTTGGCATGCCTCAGTCCTTTGGCTTGGCACATAAGCCAACTCTGGCTCCTTGTCAGCTTGCCATAATCCTGTGCTGACATCCTTGCCTACTCTCCCTGACTAAGCGAACAATAAAAAAAATAAAACTATTGTAATATGAAACTCTGAATGTTCACTGTGTGGCTGCTTGAGAGTACAAGCACCTTCTTTAGTGACCACTGTCTACAGGCTACAGGAATTCAATATCCACACCACTGAATCCTAATATGTGGATATTCCACCACTGCCAACCATTAAATGTGACACCCACCACTGGACCAGTAATCAAGAAGTCTCATTCCTCACCACTGGCAACAATGGGGGACGTACACTGGGAGGATGACAGGTACATCCACAGTATTTCCAGATGCAGCTTTCTGCAAAAAGTACAATTTCCCTTAAGAGCACACACAGACCACAGTCAGTTTGGGCCTGGTTTTGCCCTCTTTCTCCAGATCCCCAATATGACTCCCCACTGGCACAGCTATAGAGTTGAGATGTCAGCTGAGTGGCCAAGGCAAAACCTCCAAAACCCTCTCTGTCCAACCAGTGTTACATGTCCCTGCCCAACTAGCTAAAACACACACACACACACACACACACACACACACACCTTTGAGGTTTGGTTTATACACACAAGCACCTGGGAAAGGCTGGCACAGGTTTACTAGCTATGCCCCCTTTTTCCAGACTATAACGTTGTTATCACTGCCACCAGCCATCTCATTATCAGCTACTTTAAGGCCCTTAACAAAAGGTGTCCAGTGTTACTGTTAAATACAAATGGTAGTTTGACCAAGAGCAAGGCTATTAGGAGTGGACCACAATGTCTCAAAGTAAATATGCAGGTACTCTCAGAACTAAATATCTCTACACAGATTAGCCACAATGAAAGGTTTAAATATGTGTAATAATAAATAATAAAAGAACAAGACAATACTAAATATATATATTTACAGTGACACCAGAGTTCAAAATCACAGGAAATATTTAAAACAACATTGCAGGACAGTCTCCAATAAATAAAGAAAAATACCTAAGCTAAGCTTTGCTATATTCCTGACTATATCTAAGAAAATTCTGAGAGTTCTCAAATTAATATCTCAAATATTACTGCTGGGCTTGCTTGCAGAATTACATCATTTTTTGTAATCTGACTTCTAGTCCCCAGGCCCAAAACAACCATTGATGGCAGCTTTTAGCATTTAGCATTTGCGTGTAAAAAATACATAGACAAGGGCTTTTCCTCAGATCTTTGATAAAGACCCGAAGTCATAAAACAGTAAAACACTTCCAAGACAATACAGAAGACTTCTTAGCACAGACATTGTTTCTTCTTGCTGCCGTAAAGTAATTCAATTTCCAATATTTTTCTGAAATTTACTAGACTAAGGTTAACCTCCTGTATCCCAGTTTCCACTGTTAAAATATATACATTTACACAATTACAATAGTGCACGGGCACACTGTGGATCAATTTTAAACACCAGCATCTTAAATGAAGCATGTTGACATTCACAAATGACACATAACCATTTACAAAATTCCAGACAGCTGTGCTGGCAGTATCTCCCTTTGTCACACTTCTATATAAATCATGTTGATATTCACAAATGACATATAATTATTTACAAATTCCAGGTAGGTTGGCTGGCAGCATCTCCTTTTGTGACCGATGGTTGTTGTCGCTCGTCCCTCTCAACATAGATAAGCAGGCGCGGGGTATTTTGTTTAGATGCTTTAATACATGGAAATGCATCAGGATGGATAGCAGCATCATAAAATGTAAACAAACTGATTAACAGACATACCTTGCATGCATACATACATACATACTTGCATCTCAACAGCTTGCTACAAAATGTCAGTCAGGCTTGAACGTGCTCAGTATTTATACACTTGTGCAAGCTATTGGATAGCTTCTTAAAGGTATATACACACACATTGATCTACAGCCTCCCTCTTAAAAAAGATTGCCCTTTGTAAAAAAATGACATTGGAGTTAGACCTGCATTATTGTAGACATTAGAAACCAACACAATATTCATGTCCAAGTTGTTGTGTGTCTATTACATGGTCTGGAGATAAACTGGATTTGGTAACATAACAGTCTGAACCGGATTTAGCAACAGGGACAGTCTTTGAACAACTTGTATCAGGAACATCTGGATTCATCACAGGAGCAGGAATATTCTCTGGAAACGGAACACTGGACAACTCATTCTGAGATGAAGTCTTTCTCGCAGGCTATGTGCTGCGGTATAGGCTCAGATACTGGCATCAAATGTTTCTGATTCTGCCTAAACTCTGCTCCTTGTGATTCTACAATCTCATCTCTGGGTAAATATTTTTCATGACTCCAATCTGATCATAACCTTTGGACGTTTGCATCCTTACCACTTCTCCTTCTCGTAATGGATTGAGTGGTTTCCTGGTCTTATTGTAATAGGACTTCTGGGTTAAATGCTACTTCACCAGATTGGTTTTCACTGACCTGTTGTTCTTGACACATGGAACCAACAGTTGAGTACTGATTGGTAATGCGGTTCTGGTTTGTCTTGACAGAAGTCTCTGAGCAGGTGATTCTGAGATTCAAGAAAAATCTTGGAACAGTTCTCTTGATAGTCAGGAAAATATCACTATTGTCTCGTTTTGACTTGTCTAGTGACTGTTTTGCAATTTCAACTGCATGTTCTGCCAAGCCATTTGATTGTGGGTACTGTGGCCTACTTGTGACATGAGTAAAGTCCCATTCCTTGACAAATCTTTTGAACAACAGTTGGCTTGTAAACTGCATGCCATTGTCAGAAATAACTTTGTGCAGACCTCCATGGACTGCAAAATGGTGCGTCTCTTAGTAATGACTGTGCTGGATGCTAGATTGGGAAGTAGGTCAATCTCTTACCAGTTGGAATAAAAGTCTACTAACACCAAAATATGTTGACCATTCTACTCGAAAATGTTGGTGGCTACTATCAACCAAGGTAGTTGAGGAATCTGGCTTAGCTGAAATGGTTCATTCTGTTGTTGTGACTTAGTACTTATGAAAGTACTCTCTCAATATCTCGTGACATAGAAGGCCAAAGTACTAGTTTTTCGCCCTTCTTTTGTTAGAGTTGGCTCCTGTCAAGTCATACCTGAAAGGTGAAGTAGTTAATCTGCTTGCATAATATATTTAATTTTATTAAAGAACAGTCTGTGCACCACTGCTTCCTTGCATGCCTAAGCTCCCTGTCCTCCAAAGGTGACATAATATTGTAAAATAATTTGAAGAATGCCAAAAGGCTGTTCCTTAAAGGAAATTTGGGAATCAAAAGCAGAGCACAAATGTTTGAACTGAGCATCTTGCCATGTCCTTTTTACTGTAACTGCTAAGTAAACCCAGTGTGAGCATTTGCAGACACTTGTAGTTACAACCAAACCATGTATTTGGAGTGTGTTTTTAGCCTGTCTTCAAGAAAAGTTTTATTAATTGTTATCAAAAGGCATGGTATGGGATGGCGTGGTGTGCAGTTTGCTGTTGAACAGGTAGATTGATTGAGCTGGTGAGACCTTTTTTTTTTTTTTTTTTTTCTGCAACCTATTTGTTCCAGAATTATTTTGGTATTTTTTACTGTCTACCATCTGCTTGGTCCAGATGCTCTTTCTCAGTCTGCACAGCAGGGTGAAGAGGAGATAGGGGCATCCCATTACAGTGCCACCTTGAAAGTAGGAAGGGCTTTTCTGTCTTGGCCTTACTTTAACTTCTGGCCTTCCTTCCCCCAGCACATGCTGTGCAGTGCTGTCCATGCAGTTCATATGTGTATGTTGTCACATTTACAGTTTCCAGTGCTGACAGTCTGTCTGTCTGAGCTTAATATTCTCTGTCTGCCTGAGTTTGAACCCTTGGCCTTCATGGAGAACCATAGCCGAGTAGGAAAATCACCCTCTTTGGATGGACAGACCATCCTTTAAACTACTTTTCCTGCCCCTTGACCTTTTCTCAAACCCAGATCTCCTGGATCCCAGTTGTAACTCCATCCTGTTGTGCCATCCATGGAGTCTATTATAGCCTATTTACAGTAAGCAAGGTAATATACTGATCAATAAGATAAAAAAAATAGAAACTAGATTAAGTGATAGAATTAACACAGATTCAGACGAGACTGAATATTTTAGCAGTAGACAGACACCATTACTATCTCACAAAAATAGTCATAATCACATGCAAGTTGCTTTACAAATTTTCAGAGCAAAACACAGATGATCTAGTGGTCTTGAAAAGACAGATTAGAGAGAGTTAGCATGCAAGATGCTTATCAGTTGGCTGCATGGCTTAAGTGTTCAGAGGTTTGACATTTGAAGTATGAACACTAAACTGTGATTGAGTAGTACAGTAAATGGAAAAAACTTGCTGCATCACTCTTTAAGCCCCCGTGCCCCCCCCCCCCCCGAGACCCCTAGTACTTGTATATACTAACTCCTTAATTGCTCACCTTGGGGTGAGGGGAATTCTCCAAGATATTGCAATCTGGGAATTATGATGTAATAATAGGTAGTGTTCCCATTTAAAATCATCAAGCAACTGTATTGTACACTTCTACCATTTTACTATTGTTAGGAGCATATCCTAATGTTTATAATTTAGGTGAAAAGGAACAATGCAGAACTACTACTCACTGAGAGACCAGGCTTCTTAAGTAATGCCCTTTATGCAGGCGTGTTTTGTCTCCTTGTCAAGTTGTTGCTGCTAGAAACTCAGTGAGTGAGAGCATTTTTAGTTCTTCTAATGCCAGCAGGAAGAACAGTCTAGACTTAGGACCATGCAAACTGAATTGAAGGCCTTACTATTTGCAGTTTAGTGAGTATTGTGAAATGTTTAGGGAAAAGTGCCTGGTAGAATGGGGCATACATAACCTTGGAGCAATGCAGACAGTTAGGACATGCACTGGAGAAAGGTAGTGATTAATGTTCAAGAGCTTTTAAACTGGGGTTGTTGCTGAAAGTAATCATTCCATGTGCTTTTCGAATTAATTTGCACATGTTTTAAGGGTTTTGCAGTCTTTGTGTATTAGTCAATATGTCTGTGGCCTCCATGGGTATTGCATATTCAAGACTATGCGTTTGTACCCATCACCTAAAAGCAGTCCCTGCTTCCATTCTTGGAACGTTGAATGTTCTTTACAAACTGTATTCAGTGTAAATTGTTTAAATGGCTTGAGAATATACAGTCTTTGAAAAAAAGGAAGGAAAGGCTGTAACAGGATCACAACAGCACCGTTAATAGAGAAACATTATGTAGCAATGCATTATATCCAGACCAGAGGGGGTGACTTGAAATTGGAGGACGAGAGATTGAGAGAATGCATGGAAATATTTACATACCTTGAACAAGATGAGATGGCTGCTTAAGGAAATGTACATGCTGAAACAATCATAAATTTATAGAAATGTATGGTGTATCCATAAATATTAAGGTTCTAGATCTAGAGCTCATTAGAGAGCGACTTAAAAATAACAGCACAGGCCATTATCTCCCTATTGTGATGGTGCTTTTGTCTAAGTATAACAGCATATTATGCTGACTGCATAGTTCACATTGGAAGCTGAAAGACATTCTAGCCTTTAACTGGTGGTGCAACTTTGATTGTATTGTGTACCCGTTCAGACTTGTTTAGTAGACTTTGTCAGTTGTTGCTGTTGACATGTAGTCAGAAACTGGAGTTCAGTTGCCAGTAAGAGATTATTTTCAAAAAATAACTTTCCTTTTTAGGGGCCAGTGGATAGATACCAAAGTGATTCAATACAAATGGAGTACTGGCCCAAGTGAGCAGCGAAGACCGAATGAGCTCATTGCACAGATTTGGTGCATACTCCAATATATTGTTAGATACAGACACATTGTACAGATTTACTGCACACCCGTATATACTGTTAGGCACAGAGGTATTGTACAGTCTTAACCGTACATCCAAAAATAGTTAGGTACAGGACTTGGTTGTGTACTCTTCTGAGCACAGCACACACTCCATATTGCATGACTATGTTTTGGAGTGCAGTGCTCATTTGTTTATAGTTGTAAATTAAGAAAGTTTCAAATGTGTGTTAGTGATGTGTGTCTGTTTTGACAATATGTTGTATTAATTGTATTGTAAACTTGTTGCTTATTTGATGGGGATAATTTAGTTGCATGGAGAAGGTGTGAGTAAGAGAATGAGAATGTTTGCATGGTCATAGTTTTTTTTTTGGGGGGGGGGGTGTTGGCACATTTCTTCTAGAATGCACATACAAGATTTAAATGTGCGTATGTCTGTACACATTAGAAATGTATCTGAGCAATTTGGTACTACCAGTGCCTAAGTAAAGATTTTCATGCTTTTTCTGCATACCAGTCAGATCTAATGTAGTAAAGCTTGGCAGGGTATGGCTAGTTGAGGGATTTTCCCCATACTTCTTGGTATGGCCCTAAAATAACAGCTGAATGACTTAACCACATGAGAAGGTGGTAAATCTCCTTGTAACTTAGTGTGGGTTGATTTATTGTGATTCTGCTTTAGTCCAATAATAATAATCTGTTTTTATTATGTATTGAACAGACTGCATTTCTCAACTTCTGAGTTATTGTTGGATTCGGAGAGGAGTGACCGTGGAAAAAGTTATTGTGCTGCAGAATATTCATAAGTTTTCCAGCATATCTTCTGTCTTTGACTTTGTTTTTTTACTTTGCACATCTGCATGCCTGAATGTTTCTGACTGTGTTTGGTTACTGTTGGTTATCATGGCCAGGAGATATGTTTTGATGTTTGACTAATCAGGTTGCAGAATTTCTTCTAACTAGTTTTGTATTGTATATAGTCTGGTCTCTCTTGGTTTTCCATTTCCCTGTCTAGTTTCATGAATGCTTAACATGAAATGACAGCTAGCAAAGTCCGAGAATTAACCATTTTATTTAGTTCCCCATCGCAGTATACTTCTGCAGACACACTGACCAAACTAACAGTGAAGGCTTGTCCTGCATTATGAGGCTGAATTTTCTAAAACGGGGCTAGTTGAAGAGATTCAGTTGGTGAATAAAACAATATATTATGATAATTTTAGCTACCAATTAGGAAGTCCCTCCAACTAAAACTGAGTTAATATATCTAATTAGATTTTGTGTGCTGAGTTAATGTTTCTAATTAGATTTTGTGAATTGAGCTAAATATTTCTAATTGGGTTTTGTATAACAGGACTGCAATAACAGAGAGCAGTATTTATTTTTTTTAGTTCAGCTGAAGGGTGTTTCTGGCATAGTTTTAAAAAGAGAAAATTGATTGTGGAAATTAGATATGTTGCTGAAGAATTTGTTTTCAAGTCACTAGATAGAATGGTATAGAAAGTTAAGTCATTCCTTTTTCAGGAAAACATCATTAAATTCAAAAATGTAAGCGATGTATGGAGGGTAGGAAGGAAACAACAGCTGTGATACTGACAAATTGAATTGTCTGGGGAGAATGCTAGTAATTAAATGCAGGAAAATCTCCTGTGTGTGCAGCAGCCTCTATGTATTTCATACATTCTGATGACAGTAGGTACACTGAAACTGGACAAGTTAGTCAAACCATTTGCTTATTACCCTTTGTTCTGGATACTGTGCCTTTTACTTGTTCTAGACTCCTTTGAACCTATCTTAACATGGCAGTTAGCTGTAGCAGATTTCCTAACACTAGTTTGCAAAGTGGTATAATGCAGACAGACTGCAGTGTAACTATAACCCTTTTTTATTTGTGATTGGTAAAACTTGATTTGAGTGTGCATTTCATGGGAAAGATGTTTCCCTCTATCCTGCTGTCGGGGGTGAATGCATATAATAGTGTGGGAAGTTGAGCAGACAGCAGGAAATTGTAGGGGAGGGTTAGTGAGACATTAGCAGTCAACAGCTGCAGCTAAATATTATTTTTCCCATCAGGGACATTTTGGCAAACCAAAATGTAGTGGGGAAAAATAAACAATACATTTTGCACAACTACTGAGATCATTTTTTTAAGTTAATAAGATGCTAAGTTAAGAGAACAGAACAGGTCGTGTGAAGCAGTTTTCATAGTAAACATCTGAATTAGACAGCACACTTAGACCAGTTGCCACCTTGTTGTGTGACCAGTTGCCACCTTGTTGTGTGACCAGTTGCCACCTTGTTGTGTGACAAGTTGCATAACCGCCATTTGTAGAAAGGGTTATATGATTATGACATTGTCACTGTGATCAAATTATGTGTTATAGTACTGATGACAGATTTCAGTTGCAATAAACCATCGAGCAGTATGTAATATTGCCTTTGCATGTGGCACAGATGAGTTTGGAAAACTGAACAAGATGTCCTACCTTGAAATGCATGACCATTGAAGGATATGGTACACAGCACATCTTGTTAGGTAAAGATGGCATTTAAAGAGAATTCCAAAGAAATCTAGGATGCAACAGTCCAAACTCTGATCATTTTAATTGGAATCTACATAGTGGGTTTATTTGAAAACGCATGTACTGTTTTTATTTTGTGAACTTGTATACCTTTTATTTGTATATGCCTGTATTGGGTCAGTGCTGTAAGAGACACTGAATTCTTTATTTTAGCTAATGTTTGTATATGTTCCTGTCTGTAAAATGTTCTCTGTTAGTGTAGTTGATTTTGAGCTATTTCTTTATTTTTTATTGACCTTTACCTTGTGACCATCAGTTTCATGTTTATTACTTTCAGTGCTTGTTTACTGAAAAGCACCTGATGCTCTTGAGACTTTGTGTTATGCCAGTAAGCTCCCTTGCTTTGGCCGCTGTCTTCCTTGTGTTGCTAAGTAACAAGGGTGCCTTATATTAACATTTCATTTTACTACAACTTAACTGAATTTTAGTCTGAGCGTCTCTTATTTAATACTTTAACACTGGAGCCTAGCATAGGTCTATTCCTTCAGTTTATAATAGGTAACTACTAGTGCAGATTGTATAAAACGTGCCCTTACCAAATTTTTATACGACCATGACGGTGAGCTCTCTTGTAGCATGTGTTCTTCATTCTATCTGATGCATCTTTTGGCATTCCATAGACTGTTCTTACAGCACTTTTGCATATTTTTTATCAAACAGGACGAGAACAGGTAATGGATGTGGTTTTATTCAGCATCTCCTTTGCCTTGTGGAGTTGTTTAATATGGCACTGCCTCACCCAAGACACTTAACTGTACATGAAATCCCTGTAGTATCGCTACTGTGGAGAGGTTTAACATGAGTTTCCATTGCATTACCCATCTTATCCAGTTGGACCTACCCTTAACCCCCCATGTCTTAGCCAGCTGCTGAATTGTGGCTTGGTTGTTGCACTTCTAAACATTTAGATGTACATTATCTTCTCTGGGTTCAGACTGGACTTCTGGAGGAGGTATTTGTGGCTGTAGTCTTTGACATGGCAGGCTGGATGCAGGAGTTGACATACCCTTATAGAGTAGGTACCTTCTTAGGAGGGTACCTATTAAGTATGGAACTCTGGATCTGTGTTTTTAATCTTGGTGAATGAAACTGTAGAGGAAGTCCTGGGTGAATTCTCCATCTTCAGAAAAAATCGGGATAGGATCAGTTCTTTGTTCTTTATTCAGATTACCCCAACTTAGTGTGTGCTTCTGACTGTCTCCTTGAATGACTTTAATGTTCCCACCCCAAGGTCAGCACTGTTCCAAACTAAAACATACAGCTTTAGCAGAAAGCAAGCTAAAAGACTAATTCTGAAGTTTGCATACAAGCTTAAAAGGCCTTGCATCTTCTAGACCCATGCAAAATTTCACAGTATTGCAGATAACCCATTCTTTCTGACATATAAAAACATCAGTGACAATTCCTACAGGCAACTGACATATTATTTTGGGAAATTAGAAAACATCTTTCTCCCGAAGTACTTTAAGTTACTCAAAACCTTGTGCTTCCCTTATCTTACACTGTTGGTGATATTTGTCATAATAGGATTGGGTGCATTGCAAATAAAGCTGACTAGATCTGACAACGATTCCTCAATTAATTTTATTTCTGTTTATTACCCAGATAATTGGGCTGGTCAGCTGCCTCTTTTCAACCACAATTATTTTGTTTGCTTTTTTTTTATGTACCAGGATAGTCTGACTGGGCTAAAGCCCATTTTCAGAGAAAGCCTAGGTAGGAGAACTCCACCAAACTATTAACAAACATGTATATACATGAATTAATACCCAACAATGACAAGGTACAGAGAGTGATGGCAAAGAAATGCGCTATGCATTAAATTAAAGAGAGAGACTCCTGTAGTACTGCAAAACTGAATTCTATGTAAAGTAACAGCTGAATCATATCATAGTGTAGGCCAGCTGGAAATTATAGGGCGTACTAGCAGGTATAGTGTAATGATGAGAAGTACAGCAACATTAAGTTAGTAGAGATCAGCAGAGCTTAGCCAGGAGCTATGAAGAAGTAACTGAGCCAAGATGCTCTTGGATGCATTGAAACTTACTCTTTGAAAGTATGGTTATTTTCTTTCATTCTCTACAAGAGTTTGTAAGGATGGGCATTTGTTAGGGTGGTAGGTGGTACCCTGGGCAACTTTCAGCTGAATGAAGATGGGGGGGGGGGGGGAGTTCCAGCCCATCCAGCTGTTTTACAGCTTGGCAATGGTTAGCTTTGAGTTGGATGTTAGCTGTAAACCTAGTAAACTTATTGTAACATTCAAGTTTGAACAGTTGTGCGGCTTGCAGATTAGTGACTGTAGAAGATGCATACAAGAGGGATGGGGACAGCTAACCAATGGCAAGTGCAGTAATGCTGCTTTCTGTGAAGTAGTGTTTCATTGTGTAGAGGAGACGTAGGTTTTGGTGAAGATTTTTGACAGCTGTATGGATATGTTTGTAAAATTTTAGTTTGTTTGTTACGACTCCCAGAAGTTTAGTTTGAGTAAAAGTTTCAATTGTTGTATTGTTAGCTCATGTGTTGTTTTTTTTTTTTAATATTTTTTTGTTGTGAGCAGTATTATTTTAGTTTTAAGTGGATAGTATAGCAAGTTGGCCTTTTGTAACCAAGTTTCACTGTTAATAAATGCAGTGTGGTTTTGGATTTCTACTGTTTTAAAGTGCTTTTTACTGCCTAATTTCAAAAAAAAAAAAAAAAAAAAAAAAAAAAAAAACAATACTATCTGCACTGCTCATTTCCCACCCTTTCCTGTACTAGAATAGTCCAGATCCCAGATCTGCTGGTTTCAGGACTTTAGTCTGTGTTTCTGAGTGGTCCAGACCTTGTTGTGATAGTGGGAGGTCTTTCAGCTTATCCGTGAGAGTGGTAAGCATTAGAGCAGCTTATCTGTCATAAGAGGAGTGGTTTCCAGCTCTGAAATTTACCTTATTGGTCGTTTTGGGCTAATTTCTATCCCTTTCAAGTTTCTGAGTGAAAAACCCGTGTTTACGTGAGTTTGCACATTGCACAGCACTGCTTAGCTAGGGTTAAACTTTTCCCGGCTCCATAAAGTCTACTCTTCAGTTTTTCCCTGAGAACTAGCCAGTTTCTAAATATTAGCACTTGAATCTGCTTTTCCATGCCCACAACTGGTTCAGAACTGTTGTAAGCACTAAATAAGCTACAACTTACTGAAGCACTCAACCTTTCTCATTACTTAGTGGTTAACAGTTTTAGTACTTATCTTCCTGAAGTTACTTCGAGGAAACAGCTCTAGTACTTACTTCCCTCACTTGTCTAGAGGAAATAAGTGATTACCCAGGCATGTCCAAGGGACAGCTCCCGGTGCTCTCTCCTGTCTACCTGATGAATCTGGGCATCTTGGGACAATGTAGCAATTGCCTCCTGTACACAGACAACCTTCTCCTCCTACCACCCAACACTACAACCTGTGAGAGATGCATTTATCTAGCCAAACTGGAGGCAAAGCTCTCTCTCTACCCAAGACTGAACGTACCAGTCAGGAGGAGAAGGTAAATACTTGCTCCACACCACACTCCTCACATAGTCCTACTATACCTACACCACCAAAACCCACACATAGATACACAAAAACATTCTCGGAGGCTCTCAGTAAGAATCTGCCCAAGCAACAGAGACCTCCAAAACAGAAACGCAAGCAGCCTCCATCCCTCATCACAACCCAAAAGACACAACAAACAGACTCAGTGTGCCACTCAACCACAGCCCATAAGGCAAAACAATGTACCTAACACGTTAATCATAGGTGATTCTATAGTCAGGCACACTGATGTTCCACTCACCAGAATAGACAAGGAGAAGGTTACTGTTAGCTGCCTGTCGGGTGCCAGGATCCGTAACATAACCCATACACTCAGGTCACTCCACAACAAGTACAAATATGACTCAGTCATTGTCAACATTGGTGTGAACGACCTGAGACATACCTCCCTAGATTACATGAAAAGAGACCTGGAGGAGCTCTCCAATCTTGTAACCCAAACAGGTATGACCCTAGCTTTGAGTAGCATCCTACCTTCGCCCATAAAGATACCATAGTACAAGGACAAAATGATTTGACTTCAATTGGCTAAGCTTCTGGTGTCATTCAAAGGGGATCCAGTATCTGTCTGCCTGGGACGACAGGCCACGATGCTTTGCCAGAGGTGGCCTGCACCTGTCAACCCTGGGATTACGGATACTGGCTAAGGCTCTTGCTGCCCCTATAGTGCCTTTTTTAGGCAAGGTTCAAATGAGAAACCCACCACTATAACAGATACAGGCAAGCAAATACTGAGGGTAATGCTACTTAACTCTAGAAGTCTAAACCTCAAAATGCACTCACTCAAGGCACTCCTTAAAATTGAGAACATCTATATCTGTGCAGTGACTGAAACCTGATTCAAGGCTCGAGAGCACCCCTGCATTACCAGGAAATGACTTGTACCATACTTTTCACCCCCTAACCAAGACCAAAACATCAAGGGCGGAGGTGTGTCCATATTCATTAAGGATAACCACACCTCCAGGCTAGTTGCCTAACATAATGCATCCGAAATTACCCAAGTGCAGCTAACTCTGGACAAAACAGTAGTCCATATTGTAGCTTGCTACAGATCCCCCACCATGCCCCAGGATTCCCACTCCTCTTTTCTTCATATACTAGAAAATATTAGGGGTTCAACCAAACACCCTAATAATGGGCATTTTCAACTACCCCACCATAAACTGGGAAAACTACTCGTGTATCAACTCCTTCACACAACGCTTCCTAGAATTCATAAACTCCAATGCCCTGGATCAACTTATCCACATCCCCACCAGGGGCAATAATATCCTAGACCTAGTCATTACCGACATGAGTGACCGGTGTTCTACACCTGAAGTCAACTCCTCGTTGGTCAGATCCAACCATAAGCTAATCACCATAGATATCCACATCCTGCTCCCACCCCTCAATTAAGGAAACCACTGTAAAAAAAATTTTTCCAAAGCCAACTTCATGCTTCTTAAGACAGAAGTGGCCAACTTCACAACATCCATGCAGATGGACAGTACAGTTACGACTGCCGAATCTTACACAACTGCACTCTATAAGCACTTAAATGAGTGCATGGATCGTGCTATCCATAACAGAACCAAGATGCTATCCTCCAAAAAAAAGGAAGCCAATCTGGTAGTCTCAGTAAGAAGCTGAGATCCCTCATAAAATCCTCCAAAGCCAGCTATGAAAACAAGATTGCCACTGACTCTTGCGGACAACCACAAGGCATTCCATAACTATGTCAAGAATCTCAATGGCAATACCCAGATCTGCTCAGAGTTTCAGCATAATGGCATGAAAATTACGGAACCAACTGATATCGCCAGCATCCTGGCTGATAGGTTCAGTACTAACTTTACCACCCCACCCCCTAAAGGGCTCATATACATACCGGAAGAATGCAGTGCCCCTGCAATCACAAATGAGCAGGTAAAAACTGCATTCTCCAAAGCCAAGAAAACAGCATCCTTGGGACCGGACACCATCCCAGGCTGTGTCCTTCACGAACTCCAGAATGAATTGAACCCCCCCTCACCTAAGCACCATGTTCAATCATAGCCTCATGACAGGCTTTGTACCCACTGAATGGCGCACAGCAATGGTTACACCACTCCACAAAGGGGGGAGCCACCATGGACCCCGGGAACTATCACCCTATTAACCTGACGAGCCAGGTGTGCAAGGCCATGAATGTATCATCATAGGTTCATAGGTGTGTACTAGGCTAATGACCCTGGGGCCTTTACAAGCCTAGCCATAGGATTACCCTGGCATAGTGCCACCCGACCTTGGTTCCCAGTGCCTCTGTCGAGTAGAGCCACTGGTGTTATCCCCGGGGTGAATTTTCTGTTTCCCATCCACTCATCAAGATTTCTCTTGAAGAGGGTCAGCGAGATGCTCTGCTTGACATGTATGGGAAGTCTGTTCCATAGCATGGGCAGTCTCTGGGTTATGAACCTGTCCCTCCAACATGTTCTGTTAATTGTGGTAATGAGGTTGAGGTCTCTGGAGCCTGTGGTGCGGAGGGATTGGGATTTCTTTAGATGTAGCATTTCTAACAGAGCTGGGTCAGACATGTCTTTGTAAGTCAAGCAGAGATTGCCTCTAAGTAGGTGATATGAGACAGAATAGCTGGAGTTTTTTTGAGTCTGTCCATATAGGGCAAGTGTTTAAGGCCTAGGATCCTCTTTGTGAGGTACTTTTGTGGCCTCTCCAGTTGTTGCAGGTGTCTAGTGAGGTACATGCCAAATGGGGCATTTTACTCGATGATTGGCCTAATGACGGAAGAGTAGAGGGAGACAATGACCTCTTTCTTCTTGGATGCAAAACCCTTAGTAATGAGATGTGCCACATAGAAGGACTTTCTGACCACAGTGGCAGTGTGGTGATCAAAAGAGTGGTTGCTGTCAACCTGTGTTCCCAGATCTCTTATAAAGTCTTCTGTGTTCAGTGGACTACCATCAAATGTGGTAGATCACGTGAACCGGGTTTTTCCCCAAAGAGGATGACGACACATTTTTTTGGTATTGAGCTTAAGGCCATGGTTCTGACATCAGTCATTGGTCACAGTGAGGCCATTCTGTAGGATGTCAACATCACTTGGAGAATTAATAATAGCTCCCATCTTGCAATCGTCTGTGAACTTGGTCAGCCAGAGTCCCTTCATGTTGGCCTGGACTACAGAGAAGTAGATACCAGACAGGAGAGGATCTAGGACCGAACTCTGTGGGACTCCACTTTTGACTAATCTGCAGTCTGATTTAGAACCCACAATGTGAAAGTACGGACTCCATCTGTGGTTTATAGGTTTATAGGTTAGTACTAAGCTAACTGTCCTTGCGAGCCATTTTAAGCCTAGCCAATTATCCCTTGTGAGTCTCAAACCCTGCACCTTGTGTTTGTAAGGCAAACACTTTAACCGTTAGGCCATTCTCCTTTCCCAGAGCCAGTTTGCAACGCATCTAGTGATATAGGGGTTGATGCCAAGCTTAATGAGTTTTTCTGTGATTCCTGAGTGGGGAACGGTATCATAAGCCTTGGTCACATCAAGGTAGGCTGTATGAAGCACCTTGCCTTCATCCACAGCTCTGGTGACTGACTAAAAAAGTCGACCAAGTTGAGCAGGCATGATGTACCCTTCAGAAAACCAAACTGTGTGGGATCCAGAGTTTGGAGATTCCCTGTATCCTTGCTTATTAGATCCATGATGATGCCTTCCATAGCTTTACATGTCAGACTCATCAGGCTAATGGGGTGATAGTTTCCAGCGTCTGTAGTCACTTCTCTTTTGTGGAGAGGGATGACTGTAGCAGTGCGCCATTCGACAGGGACAAAGCCTGAGGTGAGGCTGTGATTGAACCGGGCATACAGGTGAGGTGCCAGTTCACTCTGTGGTTCATGTAGAACACAACCAGGAATATCGTCAGGTCCCATAGAAGCTGTATTCTTGGCCTTGGACAGTGCTGTTTTAACGTGTGCAGCAGTAATACTGGGTGCCTGGCAATCTACTGGTATTGTGATTGGTCCTTGGGGGGGGGGGGGTAAAGTTGGCAATGAATCTGTCAGCCAGTATACTGACAATATCTGTTGGCTCGGTATAGGAGGTACCATTGTGCAGCAGCTGAGAACAAATGTGGGTATTGCCGTGGACCTCATAAACAAAGGCATTGGTAACCTCAAACTCTGGTCACCACCCAGTTCGGGTTTGTGAAGGGAAGATCATGTCTCCTGAACCTGATCGGCTTCTTTGAAATAGTCACCAAAGCCATAGATGAAGGTAAGGCAGTTCACACAGCCTAGCTTGACCTTGCCAAGGCTTTCGACACCTTCCTCCATTCTGGAATCCTAGATAAACTCATTAACCTGTGTATAAATCCATACGTCACAAGATGGGTTGCCAACTGGCTCACAGACTGAACCCACACTGTAAAAGTTGCAAACTCCAAATACGACTTCAAACCTGTGATAAGTGGAGTACCATAGGGCTCAGTCTTGGGTCCTCTCCTGTTTGGGATCTACTTCTCTGAAGTATGGGACAAAGCAGAGGCCCTCTGGCTGACTAAGTTTGCAGATTACTACAATTTAGGTGCCATAGTCGAGTCCCCAAATGATGTGGACATCCGACAAAAGGGCCTCGCTGACACTGATGTCTGGTGTCAGAGCCATGGTCTCAAGCTCAATGCCAAAAAGTGCATTGTCATCCTCTTTGGAAAAAACTCTGTACCCATGAACAACCTCATAGGTGGCAGTCCACTAAACGCCGAAGGTGTGATAAGAGACCTTTGGGACTCAGGTGGGCAGTAGTCTCTCCTTTGATAATCACATCACCACAGTAGTCAGGAAATCCTTCTACGTGACACACCTCATCATGAAATGGTTCTCATCCAGGAAAAAAAGAGGTCATTGTTCCCCTCTACTGTGCTCTCATTAGACCCATTATTGAGTACAATGCCCCTTTTGGAATGTACCTCACAAGACACCTGGAACAGCTGGAAAGGCCACAAAAATACCTCACAAAGAGGATTACAGGACTCAAACATATGCCCTATGCTGACGGTCTCAAAAAACTCCAGCTTTACTCCATAGCATATCGCCTACTCTGAGGTGATCTCTGCCTAACGTACAAAACTATGTCAAACCCAGAGTTGTTGGACATGCTACACCTAAAGAAATCCCAATCCCTCTGAGCTGCACGCTCTAGAGACCTAAACCTTGTCACCACAATAAACATAACATGCTGGAGGCATAGATTCCTGTCCCAGAGACTTCTCATACCCTGGAACAAGCTATGTATGTATGTCAAGCAGAGTTCCTCACTAGCACTCTTCAAAAAAAATCTTGATGAGCGGATGGGAAATAGGGAATTCACCCCAAGGATCACTTTTGTGGCCCTGCTCGACAGGGGCACAGGCAAATGGCCTTCTTGGGTGGCGAAAGCCAGGGTGCTTTGTTGGCTAGGCTTACATAGGCCCTTGGACCAATAGCCTAGTGCCTACCTATGAACCTGTAACATCATGTTACAGGTGGTAATATATTTATTTTCGTCATATGAATGCTGATGCATAGTTTCAAGTCCCAACCTTTCCCATTTCTGACAATAGCTTATCCTGTATTAGTTTCCCCATTATTTTTCTACAACATGAAAGTAGACTTAAGGGTCTTTATGACTCTGGGTTTGTCCTACTCCCCTTTCCCTTAAATATAGGATTAATAAGTGCATGTCTCGAATCTTGAGAAATATTACCGTATTTATACAACCCAGTGAATAATAGATCTAATGGTACTGTAATTTCTTGCTGAAGTGTTCTCAGGTCATTATTACTAATTCCATCTCCTCCCTGTGCTTTGTTTGTATCCAATTTGAATAACTCTTTTTCAATATAAACTAATCTAGTCTGATTTCAGTATCTGAGATTACATGGATGTCACTAGGACAATTCATCACCCACTTTGTGAAGCCAAACGGTTTTGCATAAGATTTTGTAAATACACCTGTAATCTGTTGTGTCTGAGAATAAGTTTTAGAATCTAAATGAACCTAATCTACACACAGCTGATTAATTTGTATGTTTTTACTCCTTTCACTTCTTGTGTATCTATAAAATGGTTTCCTTTTCTGGTCAAAATCTTTATATAAATTGAATTTTTTTTTTGATCTTGTCTCACACTATACTTAATTTGTTTGTCCATCTTGTTTTACTGTTCATAGGTTCATAGGTAGGTACTAGGCTAGTGGCCCAAGGGCCTAAGCAAGCCTAGCCAACAAGGTTCCCTGGCTTACACCACCCAAGAAAGTTATTTTCCTGTGCCACTGACGAGCAGAGACACAGAAGTGATCCCCGGGGTGTATTTCCTATTTCCCATCCACTCATCAAGATTTTTCTTGGAGTGCTAATGAAGAACTTTGCTTGACATAGATGGGTAGCCTGTTCCAGAGTATGGGAAGTCTCTGGGATAGGAATCTATCCCACCAGCATGTCCTGTTTATTGTGGTGACAAGGTTTAGGTCCCTAGAGCGTGTAGCTCGGATGGATTGGGATTTCTTTAGGTGTAGCATGTCCAACAGCTCTGGGTTTGACATAGCTTTATATGTTAGGCAGAGATCACCTCTGAGTAGGCGATATGCTACGGAGTAAAGCTGGAGTTTTTTGAGGCGGTCAGTGTAGGGCATTTGTTTGAGTCCAGTAATCCTCTTTTTTGAGGTACTTCTGTGGCCTTTCCAGCTGCTGCAGATGTCTTGTGAGGTACATTCCAAAAGGGGCGTTGTACTCTATAATGGGTCTAATGAATGACGAGTAGAGGGGAACAATGACCTCTTTTTTCCTGGATGAGAACCCTTTTATGATGAGGTGTGCCACGTAGAAGGACTTCCTGACTCCTGTGCCATGTGACTATCAAAGGAGAGACTACTGTCCACCTGGGTCCCAAGGTCTCTTATCACGCATTCAGTGTTGAGTAGATTGCTGCCTATGTGGTAGTTCATGGGTACAGAGTTTTTAACCAAAGGGGATGACGCTGCATTTTTTGGCATTGAGCTTTAGGCCATGGCTCTGACACCAGGCATCTGTCTCAGATAGGCCCTTCTGTAGGATTTCGCATCATTTGGGGACTTGACTATGGCTCCTAGTTTGCAGTCATCTGCGAACTTCGTTAGCCAGAGGCCTTCTGTGTTAGCCTGTACTTCAGAGAACTAGATACCAAACAGGAGCGGTCCCAGGACAGAACCCTGTGGTACTCCACTTGTCATTGGTTTGAGGTCAGATTTGGAGTCTGCAACTTTTACAGTGTGGGCTCTGTCAGTGAGCCAGTTTGCAACCCATCTTGTGACGTAGGGATTTATGCCTAGTTTATTGAGTTTAGCTATAATTCCAGAATGGGGGATGGTGTTGAAAGCCTTGGCGAGATCAAGATAGGCTGTGTGAACCACTTTACCCTCATCTACGGCTTTGGTGACTGCCTCAAAGAAGTCAAATAGGTTCAGGAGGCATGATCTGCCTTTCACAAACCCAAACTGGGTGGGATCCAGAGTTTGGAGGTTACCACTGTCTTTGTTTATGAGTTCCATGATGATACGTTCCACAGGCTCATCAGGCTAATAGGTCTGTAGTTCCCGGGATCGAAGTTGTAGTTAAACCTCTTTTAAATTTCTTATATATATGGAAATATATCCTCCTAACAGTGTGTGCCTAGATCCTTATATTAAAGATTTGATTTTTTTTCATGTTTAAACAATTTCTCTTTCAAAGCTTGCCACATTCCTTCTGCAGTTTTTCCACTGAACACATCACAGCAGTTAGTTTTACATAGTGACTGTGTTGCTTTCATATAATCTGTTTATTAATCTTATGTGCATTGGTTTAGATTTCAGTTTGGCAGAATTATCTAGCAACAAATTAACCTTAATAACCCCAAGATCACTGCACATTAACAGTGGTAAAACTGGACTTGAAGTAACAGTAACTTCTTTAGGAACACAAACTGTGTCTAGTATGTAACTATCCGAGGTAGGTTTTTTTTTCAATCTGAAGTAATTGTTATTCCTGAACAATACAGTATGTTGTGAGTAATGTCCTTACTAATGCTGCTGAATTAATATTATTCCAGTCTGCTTCTGGTAAATTTAAGTCACCAGCCACCATTATTCTTCCCTCCTGTGTTTTATGCAAGGAATGTATGAATTCCTGTAGGCCATCAGTACTGGACTTTGGTGGTTTATACACTCTGTTATATGTTGCAGGATTGTTTTTATTGTTACAGTTACACAGTCTATAGTACTAGTGTTTTCACAACATGACAACATGTAATAATCACAGGTTTCATAACTATCTTTAATCCCTATCATAACACTTCCATCTGATTTTTTTTTTTTTTTTTTTTTAGAGTGTCTTACAGTAAAAACATTTATACCCTTACAGAATTGGTTTCCAATCATTATTCTTTAACCATGTTTCACAAACAATTACATCATCAGTCTTGTGGGAATGTAGCAAGTTTTCCGATAAAAAAAACTTTATTATTAATGCTCTTAGCATTAGCAACCATCAGAGATGCTTCAAATGTTGCTATCTGTGAACTGACCTGATAAAAATCCTGCCTTGTGTTTACTAAATATTGCAAAATATCTGCTGCAAAAATTCTCCTCCCTGATCTTGACAAATGCACGCTATCCTGTCTGAACATGTGTGCCCCAAATTAGGCTAGGATGCTCTACACATTTCTATTTTTTTAAAACAGTATATTTTTTCATGTAGGTATTTACCCCCCAAAATCTCTTCATTCATGGTAACATGACTCTTCTTTCTTTGTGATTTGTAAAAAAAAAAAAAAAAACATGGGTACTTATGTATTACCGCAACCAGATCCAAAGCAGGAGAAGCGGCTCACTTCTAAGCCCTTCTCCTGCCGAAATATGTTTGTGCAAGTTACTTGGGACTGGGAGGTGTGTGTCAGTGAACTGTCTTTCATCACTGTGAATTGAAGTGGAAATATTTCAGTCGCTGTAACAAAAGGTGTCCAACTGACAAACGAGACAGTGGTATGCAAGCACTTCCCCTTCAGTTAACTTTCTGCTGTGCGACTGGTAAACGAGAGACAGCAGCACAGAATCAGTTTTCGCCAAAAAAGTGAACACCCTCAGTTTCTTAAATGTCCACCTGAACTAGGGTGCAAGAGCTTAACAATACAGATGTGAGTAATGTGTACAACTGAAATTCACACAGGGGACACAAGTGGTGGTGAAAACAGGCTGCCAGACAACATGCAGATGAAAGAAAAAATGGACCTTGCATATTCTCGCAAAAATTTGTAAGCAACACGGGTTGACAACTGTATTTTTTCAAAGTTGTAAGTCTATGCTGTCCAACTGATGAGACAGCAGCACACAGCCACTTTCCCCAGACCAGTTAACGGGTTCAATTTCTTACATGTCCCCCGTAAGTTGCCTCCAGCAGCTGAGCAACACAGATCTGAATAATGTGTACAACTACAATCCACGCTAGCAGGCCAACTGCTGCAGGATACATACAAGACAAGGGAACATCCATATGAAAAAAAAATATTGCCAGTTACATATTTTTCAAACCCCAAACATATGGCTTTATAAATAAATTAACTACATACCCATAACATGACAAATGCTGATAGGTTGGGAATCTGGTTGCGATAATACACAAGTACCAAAATATGTCCCAACACCTATGCATGCTATCTAAGAGGGCTGTAAGTTCCCTACTAACAGTCCGAGAGTCCTTGTGGATAAGATAAATTGTACTGACATGAATAAAAACACATCCGTACTTCCTGACATTAAGGTGTTCTAATGCCTCCCCCTCACATCCTCTCTTTTTTGCTCCTGGCAAGCATAACACTATTCAGTGTTTATTATCCTCTTTGCAAATGTAAGTATCACTTCCTCTAATAACTGAATCCCGAACTACAAGAATATCTTTTTCTGACCTCTAAAGAATCTTCAGCTTCTAATTCAGTAATATCTGCTCTGTCAGTTATTACAAAGGAATGACCTTTATCACCATTAGTCTTATTAATCCCACTGTTTTCATTGCTTAATACATTTGCAAGCATACAATTCTCATCCAGCTGGGCTTGTACATCCACAGCTTAAGCCATGTTGTGAACGCATGTCTTTCTGCTCTTTTTTTCTTATGGTAGTGTTCTTCAATCCTTCCACGTTCAGTTTTGATTTCTTCCTTTTCACCTGCCCCTTGCCTGTTTTTTTTTTATCTTTTCCATTGGAAAAATGATGCCTTTTTCTATAGAACGAAGGTCATCTGATATAAAAATATCATCATTCCTGTAACCTATGTGTTACATAACAAAGCAGTGTCCTTTTTACTACGTATTCTCTTTCCTTTACAGTCATAAATCAGTTTCTTTTTCTTCCTTGTTATTTGTTGTGAACTTCTTCCTTTCTTTCTTTTTTGTTTCCCTCTAAACAAACTGGATCCTCAGATTGCTGAATACTTGCATCCAGAATTCTAAACTGAACTGTTTGTAAGTTTCTGTGAGGCCATTTTTGCTTGGGCTAAAGGAAAGTCTCTCTGTTGATCAGTGGCAGTGAAAAACGATGAGCAGCTCCCCTGCCCCCCGTGGGAGTGGTTACTGACTTGAAACTGTAGTTTTATTGGCCATATTGGGTCAGTTCCTGGCTCTTTCCAGCCCCTGCTATCAAGCACGCTTTAGCGTGGAGTTGCCACTAGAGCAGCATCGGGCAGCGCCGGTTTAACAAGGTTAAACTTTTTCTGGCTCCATAAAGTCTGTTCTTCATTTTTTCCCCTTAGAACTGCTCTACTAGTAATCCAAACAGTATATCCCTTAACTAAAAAGTGCAGCACTTGTTCCTAAAAAGCATTTTTTTTTTTTTTTTTCCTCCAAAAAAAAAAAAAAAAATAAGCTCAGCCCTTGTCTTAAAAGCATCTTCTTTTCAGGCTTAGCACTTCTGTATTATACAAAGTCCCTCACTAGCGAACCCCCCCCCCCCCCCAGGAGTATCCACTTCCTTACTAAGTCCTCTCTCATTCAGTTACACCTCAAACTTCTTAATTTCTCTAGCATGTCGAAGGGCCAGATGCTGGCGTCCTCTCCAGTTGGTGAATCTGGGAATATTGAGGCAATGTTACAATTGCCTCATGTACACAGACAACCCTCTCCTCCTCCCACATAACACAAATACTTGCGAGAGATACAGCTATTTAGCCAAACTGGAGGCTGAGCTCTCTCAACTCAGGACTGGCAAGACCAGACAGGAGGAGAAGGCAACTACACACACCACAAAACCAGTCTCACATAAAGCTATCACAACAATGAATCAAACACATAAACACACAAAGACATACTCGGAGGCTCTGAGCAAAAATTTACCTAAACAGCAGAGGCCTCCAAAGCAGACACCCAAGCAACCGCCACCTCATGACACACCACAGGCAACACATAAAACACAAAATCAGTGTGCAAAGCAGTCACAGCCCTTAAGGCCAAATACAACACCAAACATACTTGCCATAGGTGACTCCATAGTCAGACACACTGATGTCCCACTCACCAGGCTGAACAAGGAGAGGGTCACAGTAAGCTGCCTATCGGGCGCTAGAATCTGCCACATAACACAAGCACTCTGGTCACTCCACAGCAAGTACAAATATGACATAGTCATTGTCCATGCTAGTGTGAACGACCTGGGACGTACCTCCTTGGACTACATGAAAAGAGACATAGAGGAACTCTCTGATTATGTAGCCCAGGCAGGTATGACCCTGACCCTGAGCAGCATCCTTCCTTTACCAAGAATGATGCCACAACATAGAGACAAGATGATCAGCTTTAACAATTGGCTTAATTTCTGGTGTCATTCAAAGGGAATCCAGTGTCTGTCTGCCTGGGATGACATGCTTGACAAGCCACGCTGCTTCGCAAGGGACGGCTTGCACCTGTCACCCCTGGGATTCCGGATATTGGCTAAGGCTCTTGCCACCCCCATAGTGCCTTTTTTAGGCAAGGCTCAAATTCTAAACCTACCACCCTAGAAAAAAAAATGGGAAGAAACTAAGGGTAATGCTGCTCAATGCCAGAAGTCTAAATCTCAAAATGCACGCACTCGAGGCCCTTCTCAGTATGGAGAACATCGATGTCTGTGCTGTGACTGAAACCTGGTTCAAGGCTCCTGAGAGCACCCCGGCACTATCAGGTTTTACCTCACATCATGCGTTCCGGCCCCAAAACCCGGACCACACCACAAAAGGAGGGGGTGTATCCATATTCATCAAGGATACCCACACCTCCAGGTTGGTGGCAATGCACGAAGCATCGAAAACCATCCAGGTGCAATTAACCATAGGCAAAACTGCTCTACAATTTGTAGCATGCTACAGGCCACCCTCTCAAACTCAGGAACCCCACACAGCCTTCCTGAAGACACTGGAGGGTATAAATGTATCTCCAAACACCATTATATTGGGTGACTTCAACTACCCGAATATAGACTGGGAACATTACTCAAGCCCAAACTTTCTAGCCCAAAGGTTCCTGGAGTTCATAAATTCAAATGCCATGGAACAACTAGTCACCGTTCCCACAAGAGGAGAAAATATACTAGATCTCATCATCACAAACATGGGGACAAAATGCTCCACACCGGAAGTATATCCCTCATTGGTGAGATCAGATCATAAACTAATCTCACTGGATATCCACATCCCGCCCCCACCCCAAACAAAAAAGACCACAGTGAAGAACTTCTCTAAAGCAAACTTCACACTACTCAAGACTGGTGTGGTATTCTTCAAGGCCCCCGAGCCACTGGAAACCACAACCCAAGCTGCGGAAGCCCTTACAAATGCCTTCTACGAACACCTCCAGGACTGCATGGATCAGGCAATCCCTAATAAAACCAAGACTCTTTTCACCAAGGGCAAACGTCCAGTCTGGTGGACCCCAGCCATAAACAAACTTTACAATAAGAGGAGAAAGCTGTTACATGATAGAGCAAAATCCAAAAAAGAGAAGACACCTTTGATCATTATTAGTAAAAAAAAATACGAGCACTCATAAAATCATCCAAGGCCAACTTTGAGAGAAAAATTGCCATAGATTCAAAAGACAATCATAAGGCCTTCTTCAGCTATGTTAGAAACCTGGGAGGAAGCTCCCAGATATGCTCAGAATTAGTCCAAAATGATACAAAAATCACTGAACCCACAGACATTGCCAACATACTGGCAGACAAGTTCAGTGCAAACTTCACCCCCCCCCCCAAAAGGAGAGATAACTATCCCAGCGGAGTGCAGCCTCCCAGACATCTCCAGTGCGCAGGTGAAAGCTGCTCTCTCTAAAGCTAAAAACACAGCATCAATGGGACCGGATGGCGTCCCCGGCTGTGTGCTACATGAACTCAATGAGGAACTAAACCCGCACATAAGGCAGCTGTTTAATCTTAGCCTTACCACAGGATACGTGCCCAAGGAGTGGCGTACGGCAACTGTGGTCCCACTCCACAAAGGCGATGCCTCTATGGACCCTGGTAATTACCGCCCCATAAGCTTAACAAGCTTGGTCTGCAAAGCTATGGAGAGGATCATAATGGAACTCATAAACAAAGACATAGGGGACTTGCAGACATTGGACCCGACCCAGTTTGGCTTTGTCAAGGGCAGATCATGCCTTTTGAACTTGGTCGACTTCTTCGAAACAGTCACCAAGGCCATTGATGAGGGAAAGGCAGTCCATACAGCCTACCTTGACCTTGCAAAAGCTTTCGACACAATACCCCACTCAGGTATTATAGAGAAACTTACCAGCTTAAATGTAAACCCATATGTCACAAGATGGGTTGCAAACTGGCTAAAGGGCAGAACCCACAGGGTTAGAGTAACTGGCGCCATGTCAGACTCCAAGCCGGTCACAAGTGGTGTCCCACAGGGCTCAGTCCTTGGCCCCCTGTTGTTCGGCATCTACTTCTCAGAAGTACAGGCTAACATAGGAGGACTATGGCTGACAAAGTTTGCAGATGACTGCAAACTGCGAGCCATAGTGGAAAGTACATCGGACACAGATATCCTTCAGAGGGGTCTCACGGAAACTGATAGCTGGTGCCAGAGCCATGGCCTGAAGTTAAATGCCAAAAAATGTATAGTCATACCCTTCGGGAAAAACAAGGTAACCCCAAGCTACCATATAGGTGGCAATCCACTAAGCACAGAAGAGGTTATCAGGGACCTGGGGATCCAGGTTGACAGTGGCCTTTCTTTTGACACTCACATTGCTAAAGTGGTTAGAAAAACCTTCTACATTGCCCACCTGATCATGAAGGGATTCACATCCAGATCAAGTGAGGTCATTGTTCCCCTGTACTCTTCACTTATCAGACCAATGATAGAGTACAATGCCCCATTCGGGATGTATCTCTCCCGACACCTGCAGCAATTGGAGAGACCCCAAAAGTTCCTCACCAAAAGGATAAAGGGACTCCAAAATCTGTCTTATGCTGCCAGACTGAAGAAACACCAGCTCTATTCAGTCGCATACCGTCTGCTCAGAGGTGACCTGTGCCTGACATACAAGGCCATGTCCAACCCGGAATTAATGGACATGCTCCACCTCAAAAAATCCAAATCTACCAGATCCACTAGAGCAAGCGACTTAAACCTTAGCACGGATATAAATAGGACATGCTGGAGGGATAGATTTGTCACCCAGAGACTCCCTATGTTGTGGAATAAAATCCCGGTCCATGTGAGGCAGAGCACCTCGCTGGCTCTGTTCAAGAGAAATCTTGACCGGTGGATGGGAGATCGTAGGTTTACCCCGGGAATCATCTCTGTGTCACTGCTGGATAGAGGCACAACAAACTAGTGGGCACAGTATTTTTTAACATAAGGGGTGGCGTAAGCCACAAAAACTCTGGGCTAGGCTTATAAATGCCTTAGGGCAGATAGGTTCATAGGTTTATACTAGGCTATGAACCTATAAAGTTGTCAGGGGCATCATTTTGTTTCATAGGGTTTGAATTGATCTTTGCAGAATTTAGACGCATCATTTCCTAAATGTGTTCTATTTGTTCTTTGCCTAACATTATTTAGTTCATCAGTCCAGTCATTAATATATGTAACAATAGTTCTCCAAGCCATGCCAATTGCACAAGTGCAATCATCATCAGTAAGTCTAGATTTACTTCTAATAATGGTAAGCAAATCATCCAACTTTTGACATGAGGAACACAGGTCACCGGTGTTTTTGGGTGTTAACCTTTAAATTTACATAGTATTTATTACACTGTAGCTTTAAATATACATAGCATTTATTACACTGTATAAGATATTTGTGCGTTTGCAAATCATTTAATGACATGCTCCTTAAATGAATCTATATTTGTTTGCAAATGAATAAAAAATTTTTAAAAGAAAAGAATAATCAAAATCAGTTACCACAGAATTCGGAGATAAATTAATAAACTTCTAAGAGAAAAGTCACACAAACAATATACATCTAAACATTAAATTAAGTACAGTAAACTGGTTTCTCTAATCATAGAAATTGTGGAAGTCCCACAAATGATGGAATTCCTTTATACTGTCTAAAACCTACCCCTTTCTGACCACTAACAATGAAATTTAAAGATAAAATAACAAAATACAAATCATCTTGTCTACAAGCTATCTCTTCCTTCCTACAAATGGTAAAAAATAGTGTGTAAAAAAAAAAAATTCAAATAAAAAAATATGCACACTCTAAAAAAAATTTCTCCAAATCTTTTGGGTTTCTAATAGCATGACTGGAATGGACCCCTTTCCTAAGTCAAAGTACGATTAAAGTTCATGAAATTAGTATTGTTTCACTCTTTTTGTCAGCCAAAAGTACTCTTCGGAGCACCCGCACTGTGCCCAGTAATGACTCCAGTGTTGCATTCACGATAATGTGGATGGTAAGGACTGAGTATTGAAACTCAAATATTGGAAAAAAAAAATACAGGCTTCTGTGCATTCCACAGGGAGTCCAACTTTCTCATAAGCTGGTCATGTAAGATTGCTGCATGTTGCTGATTTTCATTTTGAACTGTTACACTGAAACTGCATAAATCATCCACAAATTACATTTCTGCAGTAGTTGTGTTTAAACTGTCTTTAGAAGTGACCTCAACACTTTTACCATTCTGCTTCATGGTGTAGGTCAAAACGGGTTTTTATATTTTTGGAGGTATAATGTCATTCACTGAATGCAGTCTTGTGAACATTCAAAAAAAAGTATGCTAGAAGTTCTGTCAGTTTCCATTTGGAAAATTTTAACTAAAGCTATTTCTCAGAGGCATTTTGTACCCCCACGATACCCTGCAAGTGGATTACATCCCTTGCTGTTTAACACACACGCACAGAATATATATGTATATGTATATGTGTGTGTGTGTGTGTATATATATATATATATATATATATATATATATATATATATACACACACATACAGAGACGCACTTTATTGATCCAACAGCCTTGTAATTACACACAGCTTTTACAGACCTCATGCATCGTGCACCATTCATTATGCTTTAGTGGTGGCTTATATAGTCAAAATAACCCTCACTTAGTAATAAATATCGTGGATCATTTGAACAAACTATGTATAAATCCCCATTCAGTTCACTGCAACCTCTTTTGAGCATACACCCCATTCACAGAAGTCTTTGTATGACTTCCTTCATTTAAATCTTGGTACCTACAATTTTTTTTCTTCCAGCAACTGTGTTTTTTTTCCCACTCCACAGTCAGGACCTTGTCTGTTTAGATTTCAGCTAAATTTCCTGTGTCTTAATTGCATCTTTGCTCCCAGACATTCCACTTGTTGGATAAGTGCCTTGTCTCTTCCTTTCTTTTCCCCAATTTCTGAGCTTTTTATTTCTGCCATTATTTCCTTCACTTGAATCACTGTCAGTTCCTAACTGATTTTCCATGTTCTAATTATAACCTTCTTCCCTACTTTTGCGAGCAAAGATACTAATGCTTTAGTGAACCTGTTTTTTTTTTTCGTTTCTTTCCTTAGCTGAATAGAAATACTTCCTTATGAGCTCTTGTTTAAATTCTTGTATGTTTTCACAGACCCAGAGTATAACAGACGTGTAGAACTGTTCTGTTTAAGTATCTGTGGAGTCTTTTTCAGACAAAATATTTTCTAGATTTAGTGACACATTTGGGGCACAGGCATATTCTTTTGCAATTCTCATTCTCCACTGCTCTTTGGAGCTTATGTTTCTACCCTCTGTGTAGTTGCTTTGCGATGTCCATTTAAATCTGTGATGGCATTATATCCTCTGCTTATTATTCGCTTTGTTGACTTCACTGTTGTGTTCTCTTGTCAGTGATACTATGGGCAGTCAGTCAGTTAGTAAAGCAATATTCCTTTTAATTTCTGCTTCAGACCTCAAGTAACTTAATTATTAATTTCCTTGACGTTCACAACTTGCTTGCAGCCTCCCATGCTATGATTCCTTCTCCTTCCATTAGTTGCTTCCAGTGCCAATGGTCTTTGCACCTTGTCCATTTAACATCAGCTCCCTGTCTTCCTCCTATATTCACAAAATAACCGATTTGGGATAATTACTTTCTCCCACCTGTTAACCATTTTTACAGCCAGTACCTTTTTAAAGTAGCTCCCAAACTAACATTGCACATAACCCTTCTCATTTGTCTCTTCTGTATTTCTCATCTCTTGCATATATTTCCTTCTATATCTTGAGTAAGTAACATTTAGGCTTATAATCCTGATTTTAGGTGAAACACATTAGTGTAACTTGGATGGCTTTGAAGTATTTTTCCAAATTTGGAAAACCCAAACTCCCTTGTTCTGTTGGGAGAATTTGAAAGACAAGAAACTGGGCTTATAATTCTGCCAGCATTAAAAATAAAACATAGGAGTGTAATGTATTTAACCTCCAACATTGTGTCAGACCATCTTGGTGCATTTAACATTTCATGACATTACCTCTTTGGGTTTCAGAGTTTATTCAGGAGCTCTGTTTTAAAGGGTGATTTCTAGAGTTGATGGGGTTGAAAGGGTGCCTCCTCACCCCTAACCTGATGTGTGATTTTTGAGGAAAGTAAAACATTGCTACTCCTAGACAGTACACTGCCCCTACACAAGCTATTGTAACCTTCTTTGTACACCTCTGAGGTCTGTGAAAAAAAAGTAAAAGAAACTGTTACCACACTGTCTCTAGTTCAAACCTAAACTATAATGATCCTCCTGCACACACCTTTAAGGTTTGACTATGATGAAGATTAATCTTCATCATAATCTCCAGGCCCTCACAAAATTTACAGAAGCCTTTTGTATGCACACATCTAAGCTGTGTTGCAATATATTTTATGCCTTACTTTTGAAACATAATTACTTGTCAAGTACATTTTTACTGATGCCCAGATGAGTAATGTATGTGTCCCTGCATTATTGGGTGTGAGCACAGGTAAACGTTGGTGATTTTTTACATTCACACACAAACCAGCATAAGCCATGGCAATACATGTTTGTTTATTTCAGCAAATAGCAGTACATGGTGCAACCCAGGTACTGCCACACTAAATCAGCTACTGTTGTCTGGCATTCAAACAGCAGCAGGGGTTAAGTCACTGTCCCTGATTTTACAGACCATCCCTGATTTTGCCTCATAATTTTCCTCTGTCCCTTTTAAAAAGGTTTACCTTCAAAACGTTGACGGTCGGAACTTTGAACCTGCTTCCGCGAACTCCGAACTGCACCTTCTTAAAACCTCGAATGCCGATGTTCTGAACCGCAAAATCTTGCCCCCTTTTGACCCTTGTTAGCACTTGTTTGTAGGTGTGGCGTGGTCGGAAATGTCGACATTCAAGTTTTTTTTCGGATTTGTGAAGTTTTTGGGTTTCGGGTTTCACAGAAACGTTTCGTGGTGTGGCCGTTCGACTACACACAATCGACATTTTAAAGGTAAACCCTTAAAAATTTTGATTTGCTGGTAAATCATTCAGGATTATAGACTGACAAAAATCCAGAGATCAGGATTCATTACTACTTCTTGTCCAAAATTCATGTTGATACAAAATGTGTTCTATTAACTTGTAAATGAATAAGAGTAATGTTTAAAATGTATTCCTGATTTTGAGCGTTTATTCTGCTATTCTTTTGTGGCTTTGCTCATAATTCTTGAGCAAAGAAGTTGAGAGGTATAGTATTTGGTGTTCTGCCTGTATTTATAAAACTCCCTGAAAGAGAAAACAATACCTTAAGACTGGCCGCATCAGCTCTTCGTATAATCCAAGGTTTGTACTGATATCAGTCACTCTGGGCTGCTGATCTCTGCAGTGCTTACCTTGTTCATGTTCATTCTAAGGGTCATATCACTGTCCTGTTCATTTTAAAGAGCGTAATCAGAAAATCGGATGAAATAACAGAAAAGTTGAAATTGGCAAGACATCACTTGAGGTATATAAGAAGCAGCTGAAGGATGGTGTATGGAGCATAAAATACTCCATTTTTACAATGTTGCAAGATACAGAGGGGTAGTTTTAAGGTTAAACCCAAGGGTGAAACTGCAGGCAGGCAAGACTGTTACTGCATTTCGCATAGAGCAAATACTAGAAAAGCCAAAACTTGCCACAATGAGACCAGGTAAAATATTCTTCCCAAAATATTGTGAAGTTAGGGCATTGTTAAATAGGATCTTGTCACTTGCTATTATGATTTTCTGCCAAAAACAATAGAAATGCAGATGAAGTCTGTAGTGCAGGAAATGCTGTGATTATGCTCAGATATCAGTAAAAAAACAAGCATGTTAAGGACTTCTGTGTATAAAACCAGATTTGTTAAGCTCCCCTAAGCTCTGTTACAAAGGTTGTTGCACATCCCAAGCACTGTTGTGATTAGATCTTGTGCTAGGGAAAGTGTTGGCTGTCAAAGAACAGTGTCAGAAGATAAAACGGCCTTTAAAAGCTGTTAACACTTATTTTGCCACACTTGTAAAGAAGTGTAGTAGATAAAAACTACTTTTAAAAGCTGTTTTACCTTTTTCCAGAATAGCACTTACTTAATTTATGCCTGTTGACTCTCTCAATTGTCCCTGATTTTTGCCCTGTTCCTTATAAAATCTTTGATTTTCTGGTAAATCACTCAGGATTACAATCGTTCAGTAATGCCAGTCGTTAGTTTCATACTACTTTTTGTTCAGAAAATATATGTTCGTGCAAAACCTGTTGTATTAACATTTTAAGTGAACTCTTCCCAATTTACATCCTTTGTCTCCAGTTATTTTTACATTTGTCCAGAATATTTAAGCAAAAAAACTTGACAAATATACCACTGTCTTAATATTGGTAGAACAGTTTGTGGCCCAACACTTTCTCTCGCTATCTTTTTTTGTATCTGTGACTGGTTGAATGGGAAACCGATAAAGCTCCTTGCACTACAAAGACTTGTGATTGGGTTTTTGATCATAATCCCTATTATGCGTTCTTTACATGCATGCCAGGATTCACCTCTCAAGCTTCTCTGTCAATCAAGGTGTTTTTTTTTTTTTTGTATCCAAGTCTGGGACATATATCTGGTTATGATTGGAGATCTAATCACAATCCACTATATTAGTGGAAATAAAATTGATACAATGGCTCCTCTTGATAGACTTGGGGTAGTTAGTAGGTTACACACAGGAAAAAAAGCTTTAAATTTTAAGTTGTTAGATGGATTTAAGATTTAAAAAGCTGTCAACCTGGTAGGGGCAGGGGATACTTTTAGTTCAACATGGTATTTAGTGCGTAAGGATCCAAATAGTTTAGAAAAATGGACAGAATGTTAAGGACAGAACAGTTTGTTCATAAGATTTCAAGCCTGAATGAAGGCATCGACCTTTAAGCCTGTGAACAGTGAGATGATATCGGGAACACTGTTTTAGCCACTTTTTATCTAATATCAGGCAGTCAGAAAAAGAAGAGCATATGATTGCTGCATTATCTCAGAAACAGGACATAAGCAAGAAAAATAATGGAGAAAATCAAATGGCAAAATTTTAAATAGAGTAAATACACATGGCCAAACCAAAAGGAGCAAAGACCAAAGATGCCATGGTCTATTGCAGATAGGAAGGTCATTAAAAAGATTACTTAGGATGGTATGCTTAGAAGCTACAGAAAAAGCAGATGATCCGCGTTTACTAAATTAGATGTTGGTAATCCTAAAATGAAGCAAGCAAAGCATATCTGGCATATATATCTCTTTAACAATTAAGTGTATTAGTTGAAGCATTGCAGTAATTTCCAAAATGAAAAGGGACGTGAAGATTCAAGTGCAATATAGGTCTTTGATTTTTGTGCAGAGGAACCTGATTGTTGTATAGTGAGATCTGATGGAAATAGATGGTCAGACTCTGGTACAGATTCAAATAGTAGTAATGGTTCAGAAATCTGTGTACAAGGAAGTAGAAGAAAATCCTTCTGCTCATGTAGGGGTTGAAACATGATGGTTAGTCCATCTGGATGGCCATTAACCCTAGACCTTTAGGAAGATGCTGAGTTATCAAGACAGACTGCTTTCGATGATGAAGAAAATATTAATGCAGTTGGCCTTGATCTTCCCAACTGATGTTGGTTGGGTAAACCTCCTTTTTCCCCTGGCTTTTGTAGCTCCACTGCACTGGAGAGAGATAGCTAACATTTTGTGAAGGGGTGGGTAGAGGGGATGCCCTATATAGATTAATGATCTTAATGATTCTAGGAATGGATATTTTGGGAGAAACGAGAGTTGTAGTGGATATGGTGAATCATACCTTGTGGCAAGACCATTAAAATCCTTGACTTTGGTACAGGTACCAGAACAAATGGAAATTGTTAAAGAAGTTATATGCACGAGTTCAGAAAAGAGTCTAAAACAAAAATTACTCAAGTCACACTCAAAGTTATTGGCTAAGACTACAACTGATTGTGGTCTAGTATCTGTAATGGTTCAAGTGGAGGAAGGGAAGTTACTGCTTTATTAGAGGCCATGCATAACCTCATGGGATGCAGTTTCTTACATACACCAGGCTATTCACAGCTGGCTAAAGGAAGAGATTGTTAAAGGTAAATTACTTTGTGATAGCCCAATTTGGCCAGTGAAAAAGAGAGATGGAGTATGGTGTGAATTTGAGACTAATGGCAGATTTATTTTATAATGGCCATACCTAGGGCAAGAGCGAAGGGATGGTTGCCCAGGTCCCAGCTGTTAGGTGGCATGATTGGCAGATGGTGATGGTTGGGAGTGCAAAACTAGTGTTCATTTTTGAAGGGGAGGGAGAATGTTGCGGTTTCAGAAATGAATGCTGATACTGTGTTTGCACTTATAGTTGAAGCACTGACACACTATTAAGTATTATAAATTGACTCTAGCAAGCTACTTGTTATATTTGTAGCAAGCAGCTTGCAGCAGTTTCAGAGCAGGAGAGTTCTTTTTATTTTTTTTTGCAATCTTTAGCTCAGAGTTGAGGGGAACAAAGTTCAGGGAGCTCCACAACGTGTTAGCTGAACTAGCTATAGTTCTGCTTTTTATGTCTGACTTTGACATTAATTGATCCAAAAACAGTATGGTTCTAAGTGTTAGATTTGGAAAATGGATCACTTGCAGTGCCTTGAACTCCCGAGTTACTTTCCGAAATCAGCAATATTTGATGGTTAGGTTGACAGAGGATTTTCATAGCTCTTCTGTTTATTTTTATTAGATTTTAGCCAGAGTGTTGGATACATTGAATTGGTCAAATATAGTGTTTTTTGTCTCAAACTGAGACTATTAAAGAATGTATGTTGATTCTGCATATATTGTGTGCAGCACTACAGCAAGCAAGGTTTGTAGTAGGTCATGGTAAGTTGCCAGTGTGCACATCACAGGTTCCATTCCCGGGAGGAGGAATATTTGCCATTGGATGTAGACCAGTATTGCAAAATTTAAAAGTGATCCATAAATCATCTCTTCCAGACAGAATTATTGATCTTAAGAAGTTTATGGATCTGGTGATTTTTTGTAGGGTATTCATAGATGAGAATGCAAAGCCAACCACAACAGTTGCACGATTTGCTTAAAAGTACAAACAAGGGCACTAATAATGTATAATATACATAAGCCAGACAGAAGTTTTCACATTTAAAAAGAACATTGACTGATGCAGCTATTTTAATTTATCACTCAGAAGAGCAATCCTTTTGCATCGAGGTTGATGTGAATGATGGCAGTATCTCAGCTGCATTGTTACAACAGTGAACACGGCAGGTAGTTAAAAATCAGTCTTATTCAATTAAGCTCTGCTGTTTATTTCCATTGAGTGTTAACACCATTAGAAAAGGAGTAGTATATCCTTTCTCTCAAAAAATTCCTAGGCGTCTATTATATTAATGCAGCAGACAAACATATAGTATTATTTGCACCTTTAATATTATAAATATACTATAACCATGCTATAATATACTGTTCTATACTATAATAGTAGAAATAATGCACCACATGTTTAAGTTATTAGTTTTTGGTGTCACTCCAAGGGGATAAAAATATACAGTATGGTTGACGGACCATGCTGCTTTGCCAGGGATGGTCTGCACCTGTCCCATTTAGGTTAAAACATTGACACTGCCTAAAAAGACAAAGTGGGGGAGGACAAACTGACAAACTTTCCGACATAGCAAAATCAACCTTAACCTTAAGGGTGTTACTGCTCAGTGCTAGTAGTCTAAACAAGAAACTCCACTCCCTCCAAGCACTCCTCACCCTGTAGAATGCAGACATTTGTGCATTTACTGAGCTGTGTTTTAAAGCCATGAGGAGCCTCTTGGCGGTGCAGGGCTACAATGCCTTCCACATATTTAGACTAGCTACTGTATAAGTGGGGACTAGAGGTGGAGGTGTCTCAATGTACATCAAAAACAAACATACATCAAGGCTTGTAAACAGGATGATGTGCTTGACCTTCTCAAAGTCTAAATTACCATAGGCAAAGTGCCACCCCATATTCTTGTAAGCTGTAGGTCCCCTTCTATGATCAAGGGAAGATGCAACACAGACTTACTGGAGACACTCGTCAATCATCCCAGTACCATATTCCTAGGTGACTTTAACTACCCCACTGTAAACTGGGGATGTTTTAAGAAGCTGCCAGAGTGATCTTTTCATTACTTTAATATTTTGTGTGGCTCAGAATGAGAATAATAATATATAAAAGGTAAGCTGACCCTATCTGCATGCCATTAAGGAAAGGAGCCATGACTGCCTCCCAAAAGATTGTAGGTCACTTAGCATCTCCAGAGCTGGATGAGCTATTTGGGGGTTTGGGTGGGATTGAATGCTGTGTCAGCTTTCCAATCCAAGAAGAGGGAAAAGCTGGGGCATGCCTTGATAGAGGATGATTATCTGGCTGCTGACTGGCCACCATGTTGTAACAGGGAGACACGAGTGTGCCGACATCATGGGTGGTGAGGTATGAGTGACAGCATCCTTGCAGTGCCCAATAATGACTCCCCATATTTTGCATGTCTGAAAAGTCCTTGCCCCATAGCCAGGTATGTGATGCCCACTCCCAGGCTCTTGCCTCTCTTAATAGGAGGAAGGTCAGTCTTAAAGGAAGGGTGCAATGAATGTTGCTGTCTCATTGGAGGAGGGCCTACCTGCAGTTTTACAGCAGGATTCAGCCATACCCCTCCTTGATTAATTAATAAGGTGCTGCTTGAGGTTTGACAGTCCTAGAGGTAAAAGATTGTAAGGTTGCTCTGTCCATGGGGATGGATGTACCCTCCTGCAGGGCAAGCCAAAGAAGGAATTCCTTCTCTGACAGTAAAGGATCTGAAAGAAGAATGTGTGGGTGAATGCCTGTGACAAAGGGAGTGCTCTAAAAATATGTATTTTCTTGAAAGCTGCATACAGACATATCACCTGAAGCAGTTCCTGTGATTTGTACTTCATGTAGAGAACCTTCTGCACTTCAGGCTAAAAATGAGAGAGGATTAGAGTGTTGAGTCACCAGGAGGTATAATCAAGCAAGCCAAACTTAGAAAATGGATTAATAGTATGGTGACAGTTACATTGATAGTGGTCAGACATGACATGCGGAATTGTTGGTTCAAAAGATGTAAATAAATGGATCAAGAAGGCTATTGAAACAGTTGCATCTATGCCTAATGCTAGATTCTTTTCAGTGTTTAATGCAGACCAGCAGTTTTGGCAGATTAAGTTGTATGGATAGGTCTGTAGTCTGTACATTTAATGCTTCTTTAGGTAGATAGAGATATTAAGGCTTGCCTGTAGAAATCTTGCCAGCAAAAGAGATGATCTAACAAGCTGTAACAAATGTGAAGGAGGAGTTGGAAAGAGCTACTGATAACATCCTAGTCCGGTGTGCTATAAGCAGGAACATGACAGATACCCGATCAACTTTTAGAACAGACTGAGGCCAACAGTATGAACTTGGCAAAACCAGGTGTCAAATAGGTGTCACTATTTTGAAGTATACAGGACATTTTGTTGACACAGTGACCTGCATATGGGAGCAGACAAGGTTTATGCAGCAGCGAGTATGTAAAAAAACAACTGTAAAATTGATTGTGCAATTCCAAGGAATGGCACCGTATTTGCTAGATTTATTCTCCACTTCTCAGAGATCAGTGTGCTGCTGAAAAGGCTGTTGGCTCACGATGTAGTATGGTGTTGGTCAGCATTAGTGCATGATGTAGTATAACGTTGGTCAGCATTGGAGCATGACGACGCAGTTGTGCAGCGGTTAGTGTTGTCACCTCGCAGCAAAAGGTTCTCCACTTCGATTCTCGTCTGGTTGCCTTCTGTGTGGAGTCTGCATATCCTCACTGCGTTCATGTGGGTTTCCTCAGAGTGCTCCGGTTTCCTCCCACACTACAGATTTATGCTTCTGGAGCATTTCTCCTCGGCCCTCTGCTGAAAATTGGCTCATTCCAAGTCGGACTTTCCCAGTTAATAAATAAATAAATTTAAATTAAAAATGGTGTTTATCAGCTTTAGAGCATGGTGTAGTATCGTGTTGGTCAGTGGATTAAAAAATCTTTTGAGTTGCTAAAAAGGTTGGTGAGCCCAACACCATCTCTGAAGTATTGACATAGCACTGCCTGCATCTCTACAGTTTGATGCGAATCAGTAAAGGGTTAGGAGCAGTCCTTTCATAGGAAGGTAGACCCTATTGCTTGCATATCAAGGTCATTGACTGATGTGCAGGTGTTTTATGCCAGAGTTTTAAAATAAATTCTAACCGTAGTCTTCCAGATGTCAAAGGTTTTATACTTGGGAGAAGATTAAGATGGAGACTGATCACAATCCATTTAAAAGTATGTTTACTAAGCCTTTGCACAAAACACCTGCATGATTATGGAAGATATTAGAACTATGGAAAAACGACTTGCAAGTATAGTCTAACTCAGGGAATGTAAAACTGTCCTAAGTGAAGATTTGGATGTACTACAATACTGCCAGTGATCACTGAGAAGTTAAAGAATTGAAAAACTGCAGCAAAAAACATACTTGGAATCACAGTTACTGTGGGATAAGTGTGGTGGTTGCATTTATTGCTCAAGCCATAATTTCTTTTAAGTGATGAACTGCTTTTCAAGGTTGATTGAGCCATTATCCCTTCATAACTGCACAGTCAAATGTTGTTACACGAGTCACATCTGTGGAATGACCGAAAGAGTATGTGGAGTAATGTATTGGCCTAGTTTATCTGTACCGAATGAGCTGATAGTTGAAGACTGTGTGGCATGATAATGAATCTGAATGAAAAGGGGGACTTAATTCCTCATAAAATTCCTTCACTGTCTTGGCTGATGTCTGTTGATTTGCTGTAGTACAGGAATACCAACTTTTTTGTGTGTTGACTATTATTCCAAGTATTGTGAAGTTATTCAGTTAATAAATAATACAGCATAATATGTGATTAAAGGACTTAAAAGCTGAGGAGGCAGGGTCTAATAATGGTCCAAAATTTTCAACCAGGAATTCCCATCTTTTGCCAGAGAATGAGAAGTTGCACAGCTTGAACTCAGAAACCCATAATCAAGTGGTGGGTAATGAAAATCCAAACAGTGAAAAACAAGTGCAGCTGTTACTTTTCTCTGTTAAAATACAGAATTGCACTTCTCCAAGCCATATGACTTTTGATAGCACATTTACCGGTTAGCAGAAGGTTAAAGTGAAGTTACCTATTTTATTGTGATTGTTGGTGTGATGATGTGAAGTAGTGCCTGCTGTGCCAGAGGACGTAGGGCAGTGCATGTTTAACATATGCCAGCATAGCTAGCTGGAGTTTTATAAAGAATTGTATATCATTTGAATATCAAACTGATTTGTACAAATGCTTGTGTTAAACATGTATTTGTAAAGTTGCTTGTGTTAAAAATGGCCAGAAAAGAAATATACTTGCATGTCAGAGTGTATTGTTGTAGCTGATGAAATGTATATATTTTAACAGAGGATACTGGAAGGGAAGGGATTAAACTCTGCCCAGGTAATATTAAGAAAAATAGCCTGAAATTAAATGACTAAGTTTAGGCCATAAAGACTTTATTTCCCAGGTCTGAATGCAGCCAGAGACGCAATGTCTTTGAAAAGCCTGGACTGGGGTCCTGCTGTATTGTCCTTGGTGGTAAACTAATTGCTGCCCTAGGGTGCCAGAGAACAGCTTGTTAGTTTCTGCAGGAAGGGTGGAAGTGTTGGAATTTGTTTTATAGTTTCCAGATGCTGTAATAAATTTTAGCTAAAGTTGTGTGTGTGTGTTGTGACACGTCAGTGCCAGATCCTAAAACTGTTTCTAGTGAGGGGGTAGTGTGGGAACCACAGAGTCAGGTGACCAGAAGTGATGTCATTCTGTAGCCAGTACTGAAATTGTATTTGAATACTAGTGAGAGATGTGAGGTAGGCACTGTGTTTTTGGACCTGATAAGAACTCGTCTGCGTTCATCTTGCTTTACTGTAGTAAGTAACTAGGGAACAGTTATTCTTCAGTCAGAAAGATATAGTGAGAGTAGCTAAGTGTAGCTTTTTCTGCATCTGTCTGTGTGTTTCCATCTGTGTTGTTTTTTTCATATTTCCTGTGATTACAATAAACGCCAGCATTTCAAATAGCCTTTCAGTATTTTCATTTTTTTTTATTTATTATTAAATATGACTTTTACTGTTACTGGTCTTTTAACTATTGAGAGTATGTAAACATGCACAAATGACTGTAAAAACAAGAAATGAGAGCCGTACATTCACAAGTAACTAGAAAACAAGACTTTTATTCCACAAAACGTCAATATGAAGTGCTTTTTGTTAACCTAGATAGCAAAACTTCTTCAGATAAAAAAACTTGCTTAACTAATGTTTAAATGTACATCATGTGACTACTTTGGTCATTAAAACACACTCATTCATTGGCAAGTCATTGAATTTAAACATATGGTACATTGTTTCAAAAACAAGTGACTTATAAAGTCAGAAACTAGAACCAAAACTAAAAAAGTCAGAAACTTAAAGTGCTTGACATTCCCAACAAAAGATCTTTTTCTCTTTCATTTGTTTTTTTAGATTATTTGATATTTAAATTCATACTAGAAAATATGTATGTTTCTGACTTTTTTAGTTTTGGTTCTAGTTTCTGACTTTAAGTCTCTTGTTTTTAAAACCAAAGTAGTCACATGAAGTATATTTTAAACATTAGGTAAGCAAGGTTTTTTATCTGAAGAAGTTTTGCTATCTAGCTTAACGAAAAGTGCTTCATATTGATGTTTTGTGGAATAAAAGTCTTGTTTTCTAGTTACTTGTTAACGTACGTCTCTCTCTTCTTGTTTTTACAACTATTGAGAGTACTTGCATTTATTTAGTGGCACTGTGGCTCCATGTTCCTGAAAGTCTTGCTGCTTACTTCAGCACTACCATTTGTATAAGTATTCATTTTAATAAGTGTAATTGGGTACCCAGGTAAGAGATTTAAAGTATTAAGTAATAAACTAGTAAGTAAATAAAGTAGCTGGCTTTGGGTGTTCTGGTGGCAGCAGATCTACTTTATAGTCTGAGTGGATGTGGCTGAGTGGGTAAGCTGTGCCAGCCTTTCCCGTGTGTGTGTGTGTCTGTGTGTCACAGCTACTTTGAACAGGGACAATGAAACACTGATTTCATAGGGAGGGTGGTGGAGGACTTGGCTTCAAATACCCAGCTAAGGACTCAAGTCTATAGTGGTTACTGGGGAGTCTTTTTTTTTGGGGGGGGGGGCCTGGAGAAAATGCCCAGACCCAGGACTGGCGTATACATTCCCTGTATGCTCTTTAAGGGAAATTGTACTTGGTGCAAAGGATTGCATCTGAAAATACTGTGTCTCTTCATTTTTTTCAAAGTGGACGTTCCCCACCGGTATTGGTGGTGAGGATTGAGGCTCCTTGATCACTGGCCCAGTGGAGGGATGTTACAGTTGGTTCCAGATGCAACCAGCCACAGCAGCGGAATTGTTAGACAAGTGAAATAAGTTATTTTTACAACATTGCAGTTAAAAACATATCTCTATTGAAGGAGTGAGAAAGAGTCAGAATGATCCCAGATTAGAATTTGTCACAAAATGACAGTTCAGAGTATTGCTGCTTATCGCACTCAACCATGGTCCTGCATAGTATGATGTGATGACATGCAGGTTTGTGAGAGGAATTGTAAAACATTGTCAAAGCTGCCAAATGTGGATTCAGGTCACTCTTCTTCAATTGTAAGCAATTGGTACTTAAAGGAAATCTAGTGATGTCACCTTCAAATATATCAACTTCAGCCAACAAATATTGTCCTGAAACTGATCCTGATACTTTATCAGAGTAGGGACATTGCTGCTGGTAATCTGAGTGGTGATGGTCAAAGCAGGGTAATTGTGAATTTTCTAGTGACTGTAAATATTTGTACAGTATTTGGTAATTTGCTTATGACTGTAAATAGGTCATAATTAATTTAGGTGAATTAAATTAAGGGTGTATTCTGGCTGGAATGTGAATTATGTAGTTAAAACCATAGAAATAAGTGTGTGTGTGTGTGTGTGTGTGTGTGTGTGTGTGTGTGTGTGTGTGTGTGTGTGTGAGAGACTGTAAACAATGAAAAGGAAAAAAGCTAAGGCTTTAAACTGCTGGATCTTTGCTTATGATGCCTCTCTTGAAAGCAGCATGAATTCAAAGCTCTCAACAAATCCCAACAGAATCCGTGACAAATCCAGGAATAATCCAAGGCAATTGGGGACGCATTTAAAATATTGGCATGATTAACGTGAGACGTTGACAGAATAAGAGGATGTGAATTAATATACATTTTCTGAAGGAAAAGTCTATAACTGTTTATTGTCATTTATTAAGTCTTAATTCGCTACCTTGTCTCCAAAAGTCACCAGTTTTTGGAAGGATTAAGATGGACAGGGCTAAATGCTGATTAAAAATCAGGAAAATTCCTGAAAGTCAGAGACAGCTGAGAGGTATGCCTGAATTACAATATACTAATAACTGTAGTGACAAGAATAATAAAATTGTCATTCACTGATATTTAATGTCTAGCATGTCTATACATTGTGAAACGATAAACTAGTGACAAAAAAAAATCTCATAATTCTTGAAAAATTAAAACTTGTGAAGTTTATCAGAAAACCAGAAGCCACAGTGTAAGGAAATAAAAACAAGTAATTGTTGAGTAAAGTTTACATGTTGGAAGATGCTGGATGCTCCCCAGCAAGAGCTGTTGTACTTGATTTTAAAACCCCTGTTCTTAAACCAAAGAAAGATGAAAAGGTCTCTTTGTATGTTATCCCCAGTAGACAGGATGGGTTTGGTTCAACGTGGGTTGTCCTCAGCTGTCATTCATTTCAGTTTTAACAGTACTCTGCTGTATTTCTGTAATAAAATAGATGTCCTTTCCAGGTCCAGTATAGTTTATTCCTTCCTTCATTTTCATGTACCCTGTTGATCCTTTTCATAGTCAGTGGACATGCTGGAACCCCTCTCAAAAGGCATTGTTGGGAGTAGGTTATGGAATTATTTCTGGATCATGCAGGCACACACGTGGACACCTTGAAGGAATGCTAATCATTTCTGCTTTTGTTTGGGTGGTGAGAGGAAAAGAGAACCCCCCCCCCCCCCATGAAAAACCAAGCAGAACCCAGGAGGACATACCTCTGAACTGTTCAAAGTTTTGCAGAATGTACAGATTTTTTACTCTTATTTGGTCAGTTACTAATAATATTTTTGCTTCTCTGACAAATCGCTGAGGATTGAAGTCACTAAATAATAATAAAACAATAGTTGCAAATGTCATATCCTTCAGAAAATACATGCTAACATAAATCCTGGTAGTGTAGTAATGTTCTGAGTTTATAAGAGCAGTATTTAAAATTTGTTCCTATTTTGGGGCCTTTGTCCCACCATTATTTTAGACTTTGTCCATATTTCTTGCTCTTAGAGGTTGAGAGATATGAAGAGAGAATATTCATTTTGCACACAGAGGTTACACCAGCTGGAAACTGCACCAAACAACTGAGTGATAAGGCAGTAGTGTTAACCTGTGCACTGTTTCATTTGGTTCAGATAATTACATCTCCTTAAATGCAAATCATCTTTGAACTGACACTGCTTTTATTATTTTTACTAGTTATGTCTGTGTATTTTTGGAGTTTAAATTACAGAGGTGCAGTCATTGAGGTTCCATTGTTTACATCCATCCTCCCTCAACCCCTTTTTCCTATTTTGCACATGGGGTCGGGGTGTCACTTCAGCAGTGACAAATCATCTTGAGCCAAGGTTTACACTACCGGATGGCTAGCTTAGTAAGTTAAAAAAAAGTAGCTAGTACCAATTTAAATGCAGTAGCAGATTAAAAAGCTTTATTTTTTCACTATACAAAATATTTAAAGACCTTTTTACAAGTCTGAAATTTTGTGCTTCATTTATTAGATGACTTATGGCAGATAATTTTTTATGGTGAGACTCAAAAGTGATAAGCAAAAAATTTGGCAAGAAATTGTTGTTTGGAAGAGTGGTGAAAATGGCATGCTAATTTACTTTCTAGCAGTTTAGCTGTTGAGCAGTAACATTCTAGACAAGTCTGATGTTCGTGTTACACTGCTGCAGTCATTACACTTGGGTTATCTGCCATCAGGCGGTCCTGCAGTCGGCCAGAGTTCCAAAGTCTTGGTCCGGCGTCTGTTGCTGTCGCTTCTTCCCTGACGTCAGTGCGCCAGGGGTATATAAGATGCATCTGACGCCATTTACTTCAGTCTTTCTTGCCGCTTGGTGCCAGAAGCAGAAGCAGTTCGCAAGTGCCGGTCGGCCGACTCCTGAGATTTTCGAAGTCGAATTTCAGATTCGAAGTCTTCAATAAAGCGAAGTACCCCGTTGGGGACACTTTTTTCTTGCCTCAGACCGATGTCAGAAAAAGTTAATAATTGTATTTCTTCTGGGAAGCAAATACCTCATAAGGACTTCCAGTCTTACTGTATTCCATGCCTAGGCCCGCAGCCCCTGACACCCGCTACCTCAGAGCCACAGGCCGCCTCCGACTCCCACGTGTAGACAACTAGGCCTCTGGAAACTCAAGGTATTGGACCTACGGAAACTAATCCCTCAGATGGGTCCGGAGAAGCTGAGCAGGCATCGGCTTCTGAGGGTGTTTTCAGACCTTCACAACTTTTCATTAAAGCAACAGCCAAGACAAAAACACCATTAAAGACAAAGAAGCAAGTACAGCATTCTCCTGGACAGTCCTCCATGCCTAAGAAACAGATGCTTAAAATGGCCGAAAACCTCATTACTCTAATCTGGTTCCCATCCCCTTCCTGAGAAAAGGCCTAGGCAGGATACAGACTATGATTCCTCTGATCAGGTTTCCATTTCCTCTGATTCCTCTTCAGACCAGGGATACTCTCTACCCCCAGGACTCTGATGCTGAAGAATCAATCCATTCAGCCTCTCCTCCTGAGGATTATTCTTTTGGGGAAACTTTACATACCATGAAGGAGCATTTCCATTGTGAAAGTCAGGATTATTCAGAATCCAAGAAAAGGCTCAGGGATTTCCTTTTATTGCCTCAGCACAGGCCCCTGGCTATTCCACCTGTGCTAGATATTGTGGATTATGTGTTCTCTGAATCCAGCTTATCTCTTGATTCTTTGCCCCCTGCACCAGCCAAGCCAGATAGGTATTATAGAGTCCCTGACTCTCACAAGTTTCTTTATAAATACCCGTCTGCTGATCCAGAAACTATTTCCCGGGGTCCAAAAGGGGTTATGGCTTCCATTGCAAAAAATCCAGTACCCTCTGACAGAGATTCTAGAGCTTTGGATAGATGGGGGAAGAAAGTTTTCACTTCTGCAACTTTAGCAGTAAGGGCTTTAAATTGCCAGTTTTACATGCTTAAGTACTAACAATATTTAATGGTTCAGTTAAAACAGAAAATGCTTGCAAGCTCAGAAGCTCCCAACTGTAAAGAAATGCAGGATTTATTGCATGCAGTTGAACAGGTGGGAAAACATACTCTGCAATGTGGTTTTGATTCTTTAGAGGCCTCTTGTAGAGCCGCAGTTACAGGTTCTGTGATTCGAAGACATGCTTGGTTAAAAGAACAGAGTTTACCTGATCATGTTAAGGCAAAATTATTGGATGCTCCTTTACAACATGATACCTTGTTTGGTTTTAAGGCAGAAGAGGTGTTAAAGAAAATGGAGGATAAAGCTAAATCTATGCAAACAGTCAAGGATTTCTTACAGGTACAGCCACCTCGATTTAGCAGAAATTGGCCAACAAAGAATTGGTCCTTTCCAGTATCAGACAGGCCACAGAGAGGCAGATACAGACGACCAAGAGGCAGATCTCAACCCCAAGGCACTAACAGACAATGACAGTGGGGCACCTCAACCCCAAAAGGAGGTGAGGACAAGTCTCAACCTTACAGGAAACAGTCCCAATGACTTCCCCCTTCGTACACCAAGCACTTCCCTTTTGGCAGCACCCTTAGGGGGGAAAACTAGCATTTTTTTTTCTCAAAACTGGCAAACAATCACCCAAGACAAATTGGTTCTGAATATTGTGTCTCAAGGTTACAGGTTCCACTTTCACACTTTACCAAGGCTAAAAGGAATGCCAGACCTGCCACAAAATCAATGGGCAGAGGCACAAAAACAAATTTCAGCCCTCATTGACATGAGAGCTATTCAACAGGAACAAGGACAAGGATTTTACTCAAGACTCTTCCTGGTCCCCAGAAAGGGCAAGGCCTGGAGACCCATACTATACCTTTCAACTCTAAATACTTACCTAGATATTCCAAAATTCAAAATGTTGACACTACAGCAGCTTCTACCCATGCTGGGCAAGAAGGCTTGGCTTGTTACTCTGGATCTCAAAGAGGCATACCTGCATGTCCCTATCAGACAAAATTGCAGAAGATACCTCAGATTCAAAGCGGGTACAATGCACTACCAATTCTCTGCACTGCCCTTTGGCTTATCTACTGCGCCCAGGGTCTTTACAAAGTGCCTGGCACCAGTAATTGCATTTTGCAGTCAAAAAGGAATTCAAATATATCCATACCTGGACGACTGCCTCATTCAAGCAGAGACAAAGGACATTCTTCTAAAGCATCTGGCGTTTGTAAAAAGGTTGCCAATTTCTCTAGGGTACACAGTAAATGAAAAGAAGTCAAAACTAGTGCCCTCACAGCAGATTATATTCCTGGGTGCCAGCTTAAATACAATGACCCAGATGGCTTATCTCACGCCAGACAAACAAGTTCAACTAACTCAATATTTTCAATTACTGGCAAAAAAGTCTCATCTCCCTGCAAGAAAAATTCTGCAGGCCCTGGGATTCATGGCATCCTGCATACTACTAATACCATATGCCAGACTGCATATGAGGAAATTACAATGGTACCTAAAAAGTGTTTGGACTCTACACTCTCACAGTTTAGAAGCAGTAATACCAATGATTCCCTGCCTACAACAGGAGTTTCGATGGTGGGCACAGGCATGTCACCTAAACAAGGGTCAGTCTTTTACTCTACCCACAGCCAGGCAGACTCTAACAACAGATGCTTCGGATTATGCCTGGGGAGCACACATGGCAGGAAAATGCATTCAGGGCAAGTGGACCACAGACCAAATGCATCTTCACATCAATCAAAAAGAGATGTTGGCTGTTCAAAATGCCCTAACAGCTTTCAAGGACCTTCTGCATCCAGGACAAGTATTATTAAAGACAGACAACACCACAGTAATGTGGTACATAAACAAGCAAGGGGGCACTCATTCTTATCCCCTATGCAGGCAAGCCATGACCTTGTGGAACACAGCTCTAACGTATCAAGTTTATCTGCAAGCACAATTCCTGTCAGGAAAGAAAAATACTGTGGCAGACTATCTAAGCAGAAATATCATGGACCCTCACGAATGGAAATCTTTAGCATGGTAATGCAAAAATGGGGATGCCCAGACATAGATTTTTTTGCCTCCCCACTGAATTGCCAACTACAAAAATTCTGCACAAGGACTTATCACACACAAACATGGAAAGTGAATGCTCTCTCGTTTGGCTGGAAAAACCTAAACGTTTGTGCCTTCCCACCACTGCCTCTCCTTTCAAAGGTACTCCTAAAAGCCAGACAAGAAAAACCACAGATGATCCTGATTGCTCCAGACTGGCCACACCAGCACTGGTACCCAATCTTAAAGAACTTAACTCAAGGCCCACCATGGATTTTGCCTCAAATTCCACACCTTCTGACTCGGCAAAACAATCGGATCCTGCATGGTCAGCTCAAATCCCTATACCTGGCTGCATGACAGATTCATTAGTAAAACAGGCACCTCCCTCTAAAGCTGTTATGGATGTCATTTTGGAGGCCAGGAGGCCTAGCACCAGGAAAGCTTACTCAGAAAAATGGAAGAGATTCTGCGCCTGGAACCAGGCTCAAAGCCTTGACCCCCTTGTCCCAAACATTCCTCAGATTTTACAATACTTAACTGAGATGCTGGACAAAGGCCTATCCTTCTCATCAATTAAGATCCACACCTCTGCCATTTCAGCACATTACAACATGGATCCTCCTTTATTCTCTCATCCCTTGCTAAAGCAGTACCTCAGAGGGGCTAAAAACATAAGACCGCCCCGGAGAGCACCAACACCAACTTGGGACCTGAATTTCGTCTTGGAAAAACTGACCCTGCCACCTTTTGAGCCAGCCAATGCAGCCGATCTAAAATTTTTATCATGGAAAACAGCTCTGCTCCTGGCAGTAACTTCACCACGAAGAGTCTCAGAGCTACAGGCATTAATGGCAGTGGAACCTTTTATAATTTTTCATCAGTACAGGGTTTCTTTAAGGACAAACCCTACCTTTATGCCAAAGGTGGGATCTAGTGTGGCTCTTAACCAAACCATCCATTTGCCAACTTTTTATCCAAACCCCCAGAATAAAGGGGAGAAACTTCTGCACTCTTTGGACATACACAGGCAGCTACGCTTCTACTTGGACAAAAAAAAGCTTTCAGGAAAACTGAGCAACTTTTTGTAGCATATGCTGCAGGATCACAGGGCAAGGCTGTCTCAAAGCAGACTATCTCCAAATGGATAGGACACTGTATTCGTTACTGCTACACACAGCATGGAAAATCAGTCCCTAATAAAATTAGGCCACATTCCACCAGGGCAACAGCCACTTCAACAGCCTTTCTCAGAGGAGTACCTACCAAGGAAATTTTGGAGGCTGCAACTTGGAGTTCAGTGCACACCTTTACCAAGCAGTGCCACTTGCCTCTTTACTCTAAATCCAGAGCAGGATTTGCCACTGCAGTTCTGCAGGGCATCATAGCCAATCCTAACTCTTTTTATAGACCAGCCACCCAACCTTAGCTTTGGGATTCTACCGAAGTGTAATGACTGCAGCAGTGTAACACGATGAGCATAGTACAGTTTTGTACCTACCATAAATGTAGATGTTAGAGTGTTCACACTGCTGCAGTCCAGGTTACCCTCCCTCCATCCCCTCTGTCCTAGCTGGACTTATCTATACCTTTCTATCCTATACAACCTTTGTGGTGTATTTGCTTGTAACTGAAGGTATTGTTTTTATTATATATATATATATATATATGTATATATATATATATATATGTATATGTATATATATATATATATATGTATATATGTATGTATATATATATATTTTTTTTTTTTATTAGCAATATGTATTGCCTACCTACTTGGGGGCACCTGACATCTGGGGCAAGAAAAACTGAAGAAAATGGCGTCTGATGCATCTTATATACCCCTGGCGCACTGACATCAGGAAAGAAGTGACAGCAACCGACGCCGGACAAAGACTTTGGAACTCTGGCCGACTGCGGGACCGCCTGACGGCAGGATAACCCAAGTGTAATGACTGCAGCAGTGTAAACACTCGAACATCTACATTTATGGTAGGTACAAAACTGTACTTTTCCCGTAGTTGAAATATTATTAGACTTCATGCTAAAGTATTAAAGTCTAGACAAGTTAATTATAGATTAGTAACTGCCCTTAATTTCTCCATTAGATGGTTATGTAATAGGATCTGTTTGCAGGATAAAACCTATTATATACAGTTGTTCTTCTATAGGTTCAGAAGGTGAAGGTACAGAGGTACTGCATAAGCCCAAATACCATGTTATTTGACTGGGTATTTTTGAACAGGTATGCTTGTAGGGTGATGTGAGGACAAAAGCAAGAAAAAATATCTCCAGGCACTGTTGCAGCTAAGTGTAAATGGAGTCCATTTGGTGATTCATACAGAAACATGGTAGGCATCTTCTTCTTTAAGGGGAGCATGTGATGTGGAAATTATATAAAAAGATGATACTGTGAATATTGAGATGGGACTGGCAGGCATCCTTTCCAGAACTGGTTCTCTGTCTTAAATCTGTTGAGTGCCAGGCAACAAGACACCCCTAGCTTTACAATATGGTAAATGTGTGTGTGTGTGTGCGTGTATGTATGTATGTATATATATATATATATATATATATATATATATATATATATATATATATATATATAATATAAAATGGAAAAAAAAAAACTCCTGCATACATGAATATGTGAAATATTATCATTATGCATGTCCTCCCCGCAGTTGGGTGGGCGTTCGAAAGACATGCGTAAATGGGTGTGGCTTAGTTGAAGGTTGAATGTCGAGCTGACACCTCGGCGTTCGTCAAAATCTACTGCCAGTCATTAGCGGACCGGAGTTCCTCTGTGGCGACCCCTAACCAGGAAAAGCCGAAAGACAACAACAACAACATTATTATTGTAAATAGTAGTATGTCTTTCTGCTGTCTTTTCATAAAAAAGTGAAGAAAGAACTCCCTGGATATAGAAATTGTTCTGCAGGATGGGGCAGATAGCTGCATGATCTCACTCAGTAGAAATGATATGCTGTAGGATTGTATATACATGTGATTATGACATTGATTTGCAAAGATCAGTGTCATTGGTAAAGAATGATTTGCAGAGTAGCATGAATCCAATAGTTATAATACATTTGGCATCTTGAATGGGCCCAGTGGGTTGTGTTGGTTTTAAAATGCTAATCATCTAACTGACTGGGAGATGCAGTGTTGTTCATCAGATCATTGAAAATGCTATGTGTAGATGTACAGAGTGTCAATCACCTTCATACATTTATACCCCTTGCACATTTTTTTTCTGTATGGAGCTTTTCTTCTCGAGCCTCCACTGAAAATGGGCTTATGGCCGAGTTGGACACTCCTGGTAAACAAATGTAAAATAAATAAAAGTATAGAAAGTTTTTGTCATACTTATGTTAACACTCTACAGTTGTAGCTGTAACCTTGTACAGAGTCTACTCCTGACAATTACTATAGAATTAAAGGCTCTGTGTTGTAATTCTGAAGAATGTAAGCTTAAGCCTCGAAATGATAAAAAGAAAAAACTATGAAAATACAGGACAATGGTGAAAGTCTAGCATCACTAATGTTCATCGTATTGATCACTGTGGGTTATATCCTGCCAAGAATATAACAGTCGGCCAGCTTCAAAAGCTTCAGGGCACCTTTCATGCATCCAAACTGTTAGGCAGCTTGAGCTGAGTTGACTAAAAGATACGTTTGGCCGCCAAGCTCTTCAGAGCTTTAGTGCAGCAGACTTATATTGTCCTGTGAGGCTTTCTAGGACTGACGGTCATCCTATTCTGTTCCGTTGCTGGGCAGAGAAGTTCCTTTGGGCAAAGAAACGTTTGTTTAATTTTGTTTATTATTGATACTTTCCTCTTCAAGAAAGTTATTTTAAAACTAGGAGTTTGTGTTTTAATGACTTTCACAATATTGTACTATACTTTAAAACTGGAGTGCTCTCTTTTTCTTGTCCGTTTAAAAGCTGTTTAAAGTAACTGAAACGCATTTTTCCTGTGGAGAAGTTATAATTATTTTACTTTCTGGGACTGGCAAAGTGTTTTAAAGTGCTTTTTACTGTGTTTGTGAAAAAAGTGACTTTTAAGGACTAAAGCGGACCCATTTTCAGCTTGACTATGGAGCAATCTGTCGGTCCCATAGTCGAGTCTTCTAGACACAAAAAGAAAAAGTTAAGCAAACAATCTTTGTCTTCATAGAAGGCTAAGTTATTGGTCTCAGCCACAGTGGTGACTCTGCTGTGGCCATTAGTTGTACCTCAGACCACTCATCTTTTACCACAGATCCTTTGATGTACCACCTACAGCACTATGTACTGGAGATTAGTCACTTCCTCTGTGGCTGTTAAGGTCCCCTTTGTGGGCAATGGAGAGCCACTCCTGTTGGTCTTGGGAAAGGGAACAGGGAAGGCTTCCCTGGTTTGTCAGAATGTTGTGCCCATCATTGGGGAAACTGCTGCTGCCATAAAGAACACTGTTGCTCCCATTTTTCCTTTCAAAAGGAAACAGAAAACTAAGCGTGTGTTCTCCTCCTCATATTTCCTTATACAGTAGTAGTTCACTGGATCTGGCAGAGTTTAATTCATAGGTAGGTATTAGGCTATCGGCCCAAGGGCCTATGTAAGCGTAGCCAACAAGGTTCTCTGGCTTACGCCACCCAAGAAAGTTATTTTCCTGTGCCACTGTCGAGCAGAGACACAGAAGTGATCCCCGGGGTGTCTTTCCTATTTCCCATCCACTCATCAAGATTTTTCTTGAAGAGTGCTAATGAAGAACTTTGCTTGACATAGATGGATAGCCTGTTCCAGAGTATGGGAAGTCTCTGGGATAGGAATCTATCCCTCCAACATGTCCTGTTTATTGTGGTGACAAGGTTTAGGTCCCTAGAGTGTGTAGCTCAGAGGGATTGGGATTTCTTTAGGTGTAGCATGTCCAACAGCTCTGGGTTTGACATAGCTTTATATGTTAGGCAGAGATCACCTCTGAGTAGGCGGTATGCTACGGAGTAAAGCTGTAGTTTTTTGAGGTGGTCAGACTAATGATTCATCTTATAAAATAGTTTCTGGTAAGAGAAAGAGGAATACCTCTTTTCCTGAAGAGATTCAAGATTCTGAATCTGGGAAGCAAGATGAAGGGACATGTACAGGGTTTTTCCTCAGATTTTTGATTCAGACTCAGTTCCTCAGAAGACACTACAAGTTATTACACAAGGAATATCTAGAACTTGCACCCATTCCTTCAGTATGGTCAATTTTGTGAGATGTGTGTATTACTGTCTGCAGTTTTCCTAACAGGCAAGTGCCCCTAAAAAGCTAGATAGGCTGTGTATAGTTTCTCAGTCATAAGCTTTTATACACTGTTCTCCAATCTGATTAATATATGTTTAGTTGATCTTTCTGCTGCTAACACTTGATTGATTACAGTCCTATTATTTCTGATAAGGGTTGGAAGATTATTGGTAAGTGTGGGGAAAAATATATGCTTCTTCAACTTTGATTTTTCAGAATTTTGAATTGTTAGGCTCATGTATTAAGATTTGTCCTGGCTAATTATGAAAGTATGAAGAATGTTTTGTCTACAGTTTCTTTTTATGATGAAAAATCTGCTTTAAATTTCATTTCTTCTATTGGGCAAGTCACTACTAATTGTATGACTCTGTTAATACCTCAAGGGCTAAGGCCACTGGTACTCTTGATGAGGTTTGCGTGACAGTGTTCTGAGAACCTCCCAGATGATGACATGAGATTTTAAATTATCCATTGGATAGAGGTTAGATTTTGGCCCCTGTGCTGCAGAGGTGATCAAAAAGTGTGATGAAAAGGGTAAGCTGATATAGGGAATCTGTTGAGGGTTTTCGTCCTTCCTTTTCAAAAATTTTCAAGGGATTCTGCAGCTCCTTATTCAGCTTTATTTTAATAAGAAACAAAATAAACAGTCTTAACAAAATACAAGTAAACAGATGTTTAAGAAGAAATGGAAGGGAGTTCCAAGAAAAATTGCTGAAACTGCCAATACCACGGACAGTCCAGTACATTAGAAGGACAATTTCAAAATGGTTGTTATACACATCACAACAAAAGCATTCCAGGCAAGGCCAAGGCTTCATCTATGGCTGTTGGAAAGGGTGGAATTCTAGAAATATTCTTGAAGCTGCAACTTGGACCTCTGTACGTAGTTTGCAAAGCACTATAAACTTTGTTCCTTCTCTATGGCTAGATCAGGTTTCACAAGAACCATTCTCCAGGGACTGCTGGACTGTTCTACTTCCACCTCGCAAATGTTGTAAGCTAACGTAATCTACCCGTATAACTTGGCTACTGCAGTAGTGATCAGTATGATGAACATAGTGCAGTTGTGCAAGTAAACTTACTATATAAGTAGATGTTCGAATGATCAGCCTGAAGTAGCCACTCCCTCTCTCCATCCCCTTTGTTTTTTTATGTGTTTTTATGCCAGGATGTTGGTTGTTAATTTTTTGTTCTTCATAGCATTGACCTTTCGGGGCTCAGCCTCTCTTTCTGTTACTAGGAAACCTCTGAAGAGCTTGGTGCCCAAACTTGTCTTTTTAGTAACTAAGCTCAAGCTGCCTGACCGTTTGGGAGGGTGGATAATGGTCTGAAACTTTGGAAGCTGGCTGGCTGTTATATCCTTGGCAGGATATAACTCGTATAGCAGTAATCATTCAAACATCTACTGTTATGGTTAAGTTTATTTACACAACTGTACTTTCCCCTTTAAAGTTGTTTTTGCATGGGGAAAACCTTTGACCTACCCCCAACGGAATGTGTATATGCCTACTATGAGATTGCCATATCATGATATCACGGAGAAAAGGGATCCTCTCAGTAAGGGTAGCTTTCGGCTTGGTGTATTCAAGTCCAGATTTTTGCTCATTCAGTCTAGCTGTTTTAGCACTTGCATTAGTGAGATGTTCTTCATTCCACATTGCTGCAGTCCTAACCATTGGGTAGTCCGCTGTCCAGTCGGCCCGAATACCAAAGTATATGGCTGATGTCGGTCAAGGCGCATTAGACTGACGTCAGGACGTCAGGGTACTAATGCGCATGACCGACGCCATATCCTCAGTCTTTTTTGCCGCATGGTCCGATGCAGAAGCAGTTTTGCGAGTGCAGGTTGGCGTTCTGAAATATTTCCGTAGTCGGAGTTTCAGACCGAATCAAAGTTGGCTAAGTACCCCGTTGGGGAACATTTTGGTTTTTTCTTGCCTCAGTATTTAAACGGATGTCAGAAAAAGTGAATAACTGTATTTCTTGTGGGAAGCAGATACCTCATAGGGATTACCATACTTTGTGTATACCTTGTTTAGGGCCTGAGCACGACGTTGTTGGTTGCCGCTCTTGTGCTAGATTTAACAAACGCACTATTAAGAGAAGGTTAGACTGTGCCAGGTTAGTGTTTGGGAAGCGTTGTAATTACAAAATGCCGTCGGATGCTCCGACGCCCGCTTCGTCCAAAAAGCGCAAGGACAAAACAGCAAAGCCTAGGGTTGATGAACCGGCAGTCCCGGACGTCGGTTCTTTAGAAACTCAGTGGAGCCAGAGGTTTTGCCAGGAGTTTCTTTGGAGTCTCAGGCAGAGACTTTACTGTTACAGGATGTGCCCTCTCAGGAGGTAGGCCAGGCTGAGGGGGCTTCTCAGGTAACTGTTCTTCCCTCTCTTCCCAAGGTAGTTAGAGCTTCTCCTACTGTTTCCAAAACTTCTTTGAGAGGTAGGCCAAGTTCAGCTTCAGTGGGGGCTTCTCCTAGCACTTCAGGTTCTGTGCCTAAGAAACATATGCTTAAAATGGCAGAAGATTTAATTACTATGATTAGAGGCTCTATGCCCCCTCCTGATAAGAGGCCTAGGGTGGAACCTGAGTTTGAGAGTTTTGAGCGGTGTTCAGAGGCTTCTGAGTCTTCTGTGGAAGACTTGCAGGAGTATCCTCCTTATTCTGATTCTGATGTGGATGATTCCACTCCTACAGCTTCTCCTCCTGAGGATTTCTCATTTTCAGAGACTCTGCATTCCATGAGGGAGCACTTTAAATGGGAAGGCCAAGATTACTCTGATTCCAGGAAAAGGCTTAGGGAATTCTTATTTTTACCCCAGCATAGGCCCTTAGCTATACCTCCTGTGTTGAATGTGGTGGAAGATGTTTTGCAGAGGCTTCCCTGAACCCTGATTCTTTGCCTCCTGCCCCTGTTAAACCTGATAGGTACTATAGGGTGCCTGAAGCTCATAAGTATCTGTTTAAGAGTCCTAGGGCAGACCCGAAACTGTTTCTCAGGGGCCTAAGGGTGTTAAGGCCTCTGTTGTTAAAAATCCTGTTCCCACTGATAAAGAGGCAAGGGCTTTGGATAGGTGGGGAAAGAAAGTGTATACTTCTTCCACTTTGGCCATGAGGCGTTGAATTGTCAGTTTCACATGCTAAAATATCAAAATTATCTCCTTTCACAATTGAAATCTAAGGTGGATGCTTTGGCGGAAGGTATAGAGTGTAAAGAGTTGCTGGATTTAGTTCATGTGTCTGAACAAGTGGGTAAGCATTCTTTGCAATGTGGTTTTGATGCTGTGCAGGCCTCCTCGAGGGTGGCTGCCACTAGTTCTGTTCTTCGCAGGCATGCCTGGTTGAGGGATCAGAATTTAGCAGAGCATGTTAAGACTAGGATTTTGGATGCTCCTTTACAGTCTGATGTGTTATTTGGTTCGCCTGTGGAAGCAGTTTTAAAGAAAATGGAGGACAAAGCTAAGTCTATGCAAACTGTTAAAGGTTTTTTGCAGGTGCAGCCACCGAAGTTTAGTAGAAATTGGCCTACTAAGGGATGGACATATCCTGCTTATGATTCCCAGTCTAGGGGTAGGTCTAGACGTGGTAGGGGCAGAGCTCAAGGTTCTTTTAGGCCTAGAACAGGGGGTTCACCTGCTCAGACTTCTGGTGAGGGCAGGGGTCAGTCCTTTCGTAAACAGACCCAATGACCTGCCTTTTCAGCTGCTAGTAGATTCTCGTCTGGCAGCTCCTTTGGGAGGAAGACTGTCTCTTTTCAAAGAAAATTGGGATTTAATCACTCAAGACAGATGGGTGTTGGATATCATTCACCACGGTTACAGGTTTTATTTCCATACATTGCCCCGTTCAAAGGCATGCCAGACGTTCCCCCTCCACAAAGGAAAGAGGCTCACAAGCAAATTTCTTTGTTACTCCAAATAGGGGCTATTCAGCCAGTCCCTGTACCAGAGAGGGGCCTAGGATTTTATTCTCGCCTGTTCCTAGTTCCAAAGAAGGGGAACACGTGGAGACCAATTTTGGATTTATCTATCCTCAACACTTATCTGGACATTCCCAAGTTCAAGATGTTGACGTTACAACAGCTTTTACCTCTGCTGGGCAAAGATCATTGGATGGTAACTTTAGATCTCAAGGAAGCTTACCTTCATGTGCCTATAAGACTAAGTTGCAGGAAGTATCTGCGTTTCGAGCTGGAAATTCTCATTATCAGTTCTCTGCATTGCCCTTTGGCTTATCTACTGCCCAGAGTATTCACAAAGGTTCTGGCTCCAGTGATAGCTTACTTCAGGCTGAAAGGAATTCAAATCTATCCTTACTTGGACGACTGCCTGATTCTGGCTCAAGAAAAGGAAGACCTTCTACAGCATCTGGAATATGTCATAGCAGTGCTAAGATGCCTAGGGTATTCTGTGAACGAAATAAAGTCCAGTCTAGTACCCTCTCAAGACATGTGCTTTCTGGGTGTGAGACTGAATACAGCAGCCCAGATGGCCTTTTTAACCCCGGACAAACAAAAGAATCTTTCCAGTTACTTCCATCAACTATCTCTTCAGTCCGGGCTGACTGCAAGGACAGTCCTTCAAGCCTTAGGGTTCATGGCATCTTGTATTCTGGTGCTTCCCAATGCCAAACTGCATATGAGGAAGCTGCAATGGTATTTCAAAAATGTGTGGACACAGCACTGCCAGAATTTGGACACTGTCATTCAAATAATACCTTGCATGCAAAAAGAATTTTTGTGGTTGGCTCAGGAATGTCACCTAAACAAGGGACTCTCTGTGACCCGGCCAGAGGCGAGTCAGATTTTAACGACAGATGCCTCGGACATTGCTTGGGGAGCTCATCTAAATGGAAAGTGGATACAAGACAAGTGGCCTGCCAGACTACAGCATCTACATATCAACATGAAGGAGATGTTAGCAGTCCAGTTTGCATTAATGGCTTTCAAGGAGTTACTTCTTCCTGGGCAGGTGTTGATTCTAACAGACAACACAACTGTCATGTGGTACATCAACAAACAAGGGGAACACATTCTTATCCTCTATGCAGGCAAGCAATGATTTTATGGGAGACTGCGCTCAGCTTGCAACTAACTCTTCAGGCAAGGTTTCTGCCGGAGCACAGAACTCCTTAGCAGATGTGTTAAGCAGGCAAATCATGGATCCCCACAGTGGAAACTGGATCTTCATGTATTTCAGAAATTGACAGTGTCATGGGGAACTCCAGACATAGATCTGTTCGCTTCTCCACTAAACCACCAGCTGCCAAAGTTTTGCACAAAGGGGTTTCATCACACAGCTTGGAAAGTGGACGCTCTTTCTTTCAGTTGGAAAAATCTTCATGTGTATGCCTTTCCACCTCTGCCTCTTCTCCCAAAGGTGCTCCTAAAGGTCAGACAAGACAAGCCAAGGATGATTTTAATAGCTCCAGATTGGCCTCGGCAACACTGGTACCCACTTCTAAGGAGTCTGGTAAGGAAGCCTCCATGGCCTTTACCTTTGATTCCACACCTGTTATCTCAGAGGGACGGTCACCTGCTCAATGTCAAGCTTCAATCTCTTCATCTAACAGCCTGGCATATTCTGTTTTGAAACACAGCAGGTCTCAACTTCCTCAACAAGTTTTAAATGTGATTATGGAAGCCAGAAGACCTAGTACAAGGAAAGTGTACGCAGAAAAATGGAAGAGATTTTTATTTTGGAGTGCAGCAAAGAATTTGGAGATTTCTGAGCCTAATTTGAGTGTGGCTCTTCAATATCTTACTGAGTTATTGGACAAAGGTTTGTCCTTCTCTTCCATTAAAATTCATGCTGCAGCAATTTCAGCTCACTATGATTGTGACCCACCATTGTTTTCACATCCTTTGTTCAAGCAGTTTCTTAGAGGGGCAAAGAATATAAGACCCCCGCGTAGAGCTCCTACTCCTGCTTGGGATCTCAATTTTGTGTTGGAAAAACTTACTCTACAACCTTTTGAGCCTGCGGCTACTGCTGAGTTAAAATACTTGTCATGGAAGACTGCTTTTTTGTTGGCCATTACTTCTGCAAGAAGGGTTTCTGAGTTGCAGGCCCTTATGGCAGTAGAGCCCTTTTTGATTTTCCATAAGGATAGAGTATCATTACGTACTAATCCTTCCTTTATGCCTAAGGTGGTTTCTAGTGTGGCTTTAAACCAAACTATTCATTTGCCTACTTTCTATGCAGATCCCCAAAACAAGGGAGAAAAGATTTTGCACACTTTAGATGTACATAGGCAGTTACGTTATTATTTAAGCAGGACTAAGGATTTCAGGCAGTCTCAGCAGTTGTTTGTTTCTTTTGCCTTGACTTCTCAGGGCAAGCCTGTGTCTAAGCAAACTATTTCTAAGTGGATTGGGTTTTGCATTTCATTTTGTTATTCCCATCATGGCAAGGAGATTCCAGCTGGGATTAGGCCTCATTCCACAAGGGCTACTGCCACTTCAACAGCATTTCTCAGGTAGGTGGCAACTAAGGATATTTTGGAGGCAGCTACTTGGAGTTCAGTGCATACTTTCTCTAAGCATTACCACCTTCCTCTCTACTCTAAATCTAGGGCTGGTTTTGCCACAGCTATTTTGCAAGGCATGTTGACAGCTCCTGCTTCCTTATGATTTGCCAGCCTCCCTTACCTCTGCTTTGGGATTCTACCCAATGGTTAGGACTGCAGCAATGTGGAATGAAGAACATAGTACAGTTTTGTACCTACCATAAATGTAGATGTTCGAGGATCCACATTGCTGCAGTCAATTTACCCTCCTCCTTCCCTCTGTGTTTAGGGGTTGTGGTGTGGGTTAGGCTATATTCTTGTGCATTTGTATATATTGTATATATGTTTGGTGCAGGGTTTTTGTTGGTGTTTTGGTTTGGGCCTTGTCTTTTTAGGGCCTTCTGACATCTGGGGCAAGAAAAGACTGAGGATATGGCGTCGGTCATGCGCATTAGTACCCTGACGTCCTGACGTCAGTCTAATGCGCCTTGACCGACGTCAGCCATATACTTTGGTATTCGGGCCGACTGGACAGCGGACTACCCAATGGTTAGGACTGCAGCAATGTGGATCCTCGAACATCTACATTTATGGTAGGTACAAAACTGTACTTTTCTGAAAATCAAATGGTTGCCAGAAATGTTTTAGCCTGCAAAATTTCATGTAAACTGTTTTTTTTTTTTCTGTATCGAGATGCCTGTGTAATTTTTTTGTATCTGTGGTCATATAATGTGATGGCACTTACAGGGCTTGAAATACTGTAAGCAGCAAGCCCCTTAACGTTCAGTTTTCTTTATGTATTTTAAATGTGAATGTCTGATGTTGCCTTGGCCTTTGTATTCGGAAAATTGAGTACTGAAGTAGGAAGTATGTGAAGCAACACCTTGATTATTTCAGTATTGCCTAAGTTGTATAACTAGTGCAATACTCAAGGTGTGTGAATGCAGAAAATATAGCTTAAGAACTGCAGCAAGTGAAAACAAAAAAATGAAGCCATATGATAAATTGTTTTCTCTGTAAAATATTTGCATGGCAAAGAAGTATTTGGTACTATATATGGAGAAGTTGATGTTAAAAGAGCCTAGTTTCTGTACCAGTCTTTCATCGTAGACACTTGGTTTAATATATGGTGATCTGTGACTTGTCAGCAGCTTCTTAATAAATGCTTTGTGCAGTTCTGAGACCAACCTTGTTTTTTTTTTCAGTTGATTGTGTAATTTCTTAGTGGTATTTGGGTTTGTATAAAGCAAGCTTCTTTGTCAGGTCAAGCTGACTGTTTATTTGACAGGGCATTGGATGAATTCTGTTAGTGCTGAATAGTGGACATGTTCTCATCAAACACTTTCTGTTCCACAGATAGTAGTAAGCAGGCTAGGTAATTTTTGAATGGGTCTAGAATGGTGAAAGTAGGTAAGGAGTTAAGTAAGCAGGATGCAGGTGGTGGAATCCTATGCTCCAAGTGGCTTCAGGGATGGTTTGCAGCACTCCTTTTCAGTATTTTTATACATAGGGTGGGAGGTTGGCATAATGGTTAAGGTGTTTACCTTGCAGACACAAGGTGCTGGGTTTGATTCTCACATGGGGTAACTGGCTAGGCTTAAAATGGCCCACAAGGGCAATTAGCCTAGTACATACCTATGAACCTATAGCATTGCTTACAAGTTTTAAAAAAGGAGCGTTTCTTTGCAGATATTATGAGTCAAAAGTTGCCACTTCGTTCACAGAACAGTCTTTATTTGTTCAGTTGTGTCATGTGAGAAGATCAAAAAAGGGCTTGGGGTATTGTAAGAGAAAATAAGCCTTTTAAAATTCTCTAAATCTTGAAGAAAATATCTAATGTTTTTGAGATATAGTTTCTAAGAATATAAACAAGTATAAGCAGCTATTGTACAACATGTTCTCTGTTTTGCTAGTAGAAGTAAAATCAAGTATTTTATATTGGTTGATGGTATGGTTTGTTCCCCAAAAATCTCACTGTTAAAGAAATGCCCCAATGTGGGTATCAGAAAGGGTAACATCATGAAGGATGGACATCTAAGAGTCTGTGGAGAGGATAAGCATATAAACTGTATTTTGAATGTGGTGGTGCTGCGGTAGCGTTGTCGCCTCACAATAAGATGCTGTCCGGTTCGACTCTCAGCTAGAGTGTCTTCTGTGTGGAGACATGAGTGAAATGGGCGTACCTTCGTTGAAGGTTGTGCGTCAGGGCTGGTAACTCTACACGTAAAAATCAACTACCAATCATTAGCGGACTGGAGTTCCGCTGTGGCGACCCCTAACCGGGAAAAGCCGAAAGACAACAACAGCATTATAATGCCCTTGTAGCATAGAGTTTGAGATGTGGAATATCAGGTTAAGAGTAATGCTACTGATTGCTAGCAGCCAGGTTCAAACCTGAGACGTCACTTACGGTGATGTGCCAGTCACAGGAGAGTGTAATAACACTTTCACAATTGCAGAGTGCTAGAAAGTACTGAATGGTGGGGGAGTGCTCAAAGCTGTACGAACTCTACACATTCTGGACAGGTCACATTTTGTAGACTGAATAACTAGGATATTAAACCAAGTGTCAAATCTAGCTTCATGGTTACAACTGTGAATGACGTTTAACTGAGGAGTTAAGTTTAAATGCTCATTTCTACATAACAAGTACCCACCAAAACTACAGAAGTGTGACTGTAATCTCCTCGACAATGCGCCTGCCCCAAAGCACATGATACTTTGACAGTCATTTGTGTCCAGTGGTCATTCCTTTTTTAAAAAAAGAAAAAATAGTCCTTAGCCACTACTTGCTCATAGCCCTGTTCCTGGATAATCACAGGACATGTTATTGCAGGTGTGACCAATTATTTATTGACAACCAAAACACATACTAAAAATGTGACTGTAAATATAAACTCTATAACACCAAAATTGAACATTAGAACTTAAGTTACACAACTGTAACCACAGACCTGGTTTTGGGTGGTGTGGCATAAAGCCCTGCCAATGGCCTTTAATTGGATATGATTAAAACCCATCACCCAACAAATTCTGCCAGTACATCTGCAGAGCAGTTGCAAATTTAATTCTTTGGATATCACATTCCAAGCAAGGGGAAAAAGGATGGAAAGTGGAAACAAAGGGGGGCTAAGACCATAAAGAGACACCCACCAGGCTGATGTCAGCCTGCTTCCCCCTTTTTCTACTGTTTTCTCCTTTTTTTAATTAAAAGACACATCTGTTAAAAACAAGAGCTTGGCATCAGCATTGCAGAAATATTAGAACTTATGATAAGAATGAATAGTTATTAATTACTAATCTGATAGTATTATAAATTTAAAATCTGAGTACAGCTTTATTCAGTAGTTGATTGCACATAGTAAAGTGTTCAGATAGAAACACAGATAAGTTTGTTGAATAAATCCAATCCAAAATTTGATAAATGGACTCCATCCTTCTTGAACTAAATTGAATATTTGTCATATAATTCCCAGTGTTCTACTACAGATATATCTAATAAAGTAGCTGCTCTAGAAACTCTGTGATTAATACCCAAACTGTTCTGCCTCCACATAGCACAGAAGATGAATCATCAGCCAAAATCATGCTACAAAGTTGTCCTTTATTAAAGATAGTTAAGTGCTTTCATCCGCAAGGGAGATCGGACTTCATCAGAACTAAGTAATTAACACCAAATCCAATTGATTATATTAGAAAATTAAATAATGTGTGACAAAAAATGTCCTGTCAAGAAAAACAATCTGTTAAAAAGCCATCTGGTTAAAATAAATGTACCATTGGCAACTGCCAACACAAGGAAAAGATTTATAAATAAGTTAAACTGTATGGTGAAAATACAAATCAAAGAAGATAAAAAGAATAATAAATAGTGAAAATGTATGTAAATATGTTTCTAAGCATGAATAAATAATTACTAATAAAATAATTTACATTATCTTCAAAAAAAAGTATAAATCATATTTGAAAATAAAAAGCACTCATATATAACAATATAATGTCATTCTATGATATTTTACATTGTTCTATAAAAATAGTTTCTGGAAAATCACAACTTGGCTGCTCTTAATTTAAGGACACTGCTAATAGAAATGCTTAAACCTGCTGTTACCCCTGCGTTTAATTTCAGTTGCCATTGTAGCTCCCTGTACTGAGTTTCCCCGTGATCCACTGCCTAGATTAGGGAGCACTTGTTCTAAAACAGCAACGGAAAACCTAATGTGACCTGAATATGCCAAAGAGTGCTTATATAAGGCATTCTCACTGTCCTTCTTAATGTCTTAGTAGTGTTCATAAATATGCCTAGCCAGTGATCTTTCCATTTTCCTTCTATAAAAAGCATCACAAAAATTACATTTACAAATATACACAATGCCTTTAGTGGAACAGTTGCAGCCCCTTGATAAATTAACCGTAACCCCACGAACATTAATACTTTCATGTTTATAGATGTACTTGCATTGATTACTACCACATTTACTTGTCTCAAACTGAATATCCATGAGACGTCCACTCTTTCTGTTCCCCCATTTTCAGATTAATTCTTTAAAATTCCTTTCCCTTTTAAAAACAGATTGTGGGTTTTCACCAAACTTACTAGTAAGCCCCTGATCAAATTTAAATATTGCCAAGTTGATGTTCATCGTGTTTCACTGTTGCAGTCCTTACTCTTGGGTTATCCTGCTGGCAGGCTACCCGCAGTCGGCCAGAATTCCAAAGTCTAGGTCCGGTGTCGGCTGCTGTCGCCTCTTCCCTGACGTCAGTGCGCCAGGGGTATAAAAGATGCAACCGACGCCATTTTCTTCAGTCTTTCTTGCCGCGCGGTGCCCGAAGCAAAAGCAGTTCGCAAGTGCCGGTCAGCCGACTCCGGTTTTGAAATTCAACTTTGAAAATCTCAGAAGTCTTCAGTAAAGCTAAGTACCCCGTTGGGGAAACATTTTTCTTGCTCCAGACCAATGTCCGAAAAAGTTAACAATTGTATTTCTTGTGGGAAGCAAATACCTCATAAGGATTTTCACTCTTACTGTATTCCTTGCCTAGGCCCTGATCACAACGTTGCTAGCTGTCGGTTTTGTGCTAGATTCAACCAACGCACTATCGAGCGTCTGTTCGATTTTGCTTTTCATTACTTTGGCCGAATATTTAATTATATAATACCGGCGGAACAGCCGACAACCGGAGTTTACAAAAAACGCAAGGGCAAGGATAGGCATCCGAGGTCCAAAACTGACGACGAAGCCTCTTCTAGGTCAGTGGCCGGTTCGCCGGTTCTCAGTGAGGTGCTTTCGCAGCCCCTGGCGCCCGCTACCTCAGAGCCACAGGCCTCTACCGACTCCCACGTGGAGCCAACTGGGCCTCTGGATACTCAAGGTATTGGACACTTGGAAATCAATCCCTCAGATGGGTCCGGAGCCACTGAGCAGGCATCGGCTTCTGAGGGTGTCTTCACACCTACTCAACTATATATTAAGCCATCCTCCGCTTCTAAGGCAAAGACTAAAGCAGCTCTAAAGACAAACCAGTACAGCATTCTCCTATTCAGACTTCCATGCCTAAAAAACAGATGCTCAAAATGGCTGAAGACCTAATTACTTTGATCAGGGGCTCCCATCCCCCTCCTGATAAGAGGCCTAGGCAAGAGACAGAGTACTATTCTTCTGATCAGGTATCTATTTCCTGTGATTCCTCTTATGAACAGGATTTCTCCATGCTTCCCTGTGAGGATTCTGATGCTGAAGAATCCATTCCTTCAGCCTCTCCTCCTGAGGACTATTCCTTTGGGGAAACACTGCATACTATGAGGGAGCATTTCCTCTGGGAGAGCCAAGATTATTCTGAGTCTAAGAAAAGGCTCTGAGACTTCCTGCTTCTTCCTCCACATAGACCCCTTGCCATTCCTCCTGTTTTAGACATTGTAGATGATGTATTTTCAGAGTCCGGACTATCCCCTGACTCTTTACCCCCTGCACCTGCTAAGCCAGACAGATACTACAGGGTCCTGGATTCTCATAAGTTCCTATACAAAACCCCCGCTGCTGACCCAGAAACTATATCTCAGGGTCCCAAGGGGGTTAAGGCTTCCACTGCAAAAAAAACCCTGTCCCCGATGATAGAGATTCTAGGGCTCTAGACAGATGTGGGAAAAAAGTATACACTTTTGCCACCCTGGCTGTAAGGGCTTTAAATTGTCAATTTCATATGCTTAAATATCAGCAGTATTTAATGTCACAACTTAAACAAAAAATGTTGACAAATACTGAATGTTCAGAGAACAAGGAATTGCAGGATTTATTGCATGCAACTGAACAAGTCGGAAAGCATACTTTGCAATGTGGTTATGATTCACTGGAGGCCTCTTGCAAGGCCGCTGTTACGGGTTCTGTTATTAGAAGGCATGCTTGGTTAAAGGAGCAAAATCTGCCCGATGATGTTAAAGCAAAATTATCAGATGCACCATTACAGCATGATACTTTGGTACTAAAGCAGAAGAGGTATTGAAAAAAATGGAGGATAAAGCAAAATCCTTGCAGACAGTCAAGGATTTCTTACAGGTACAGCCACCCAGGTTTAGCAGGAACTGGCCTTCTAAAAATTGGTCCTTTCCAGTCTCGGACAGACCACAAAGAGTCAGATACAGGCGTTCCAGAGGCAGATCTCAGCCCCAAGGCTCATACAGGCCTAAACAATGGGGTGCTCCTTCCTCCAAAAGTGGAGAAGACAAATCACAGCCTTACAGGAAACAGTCCCAATGACTTTCCTCTACCAGTTACAAGCAGTTTCCTTTTGACAGCCCCCTGGGGGGGGGGAACTAGCACTTTTTTCATCAAATTGGCAAATGATTACCCAAGACAAATGGGTTCTGAACATAGTGTCCCAAGGCTACAGGTTCCATTTTCACACCCTTCCAAGGTCAAAAGGCATGCCAGACCTGCCACACAATCAATGGGCAGAGGCACAAAAACAAATTACAGCCCTCATGGACATGAGGGCCATTCAGCAAGTACCACAACAAGAGCAGGGGCAAGGATTTTACTCCAGACTTTTTCTAGTACCCAGGAAGGACAAAACCTGGAGACCAATTCTGGACCTATCTATACTAAATACCTTTCCGGAAGTTCCAAAATTCAAGATGTTCAGCAGCTACTGCCCATGCTGGGCAAGAGGGCTTGGCTAGTAACTTTGGACCTAAAAGAGGCATACCTGCATGTCCCAATCAGACCATTTTGCAGAAGATTCCTCAGATTCCTAGCTGGCTCAATGCATTACCAATTCTCTGCACTGCCCTTTGGCTTATCTACTGCGCCCAGGGTCTTTACAAAATGCCTGGCACCAGTAATTGCATTTTGCAGACAAAAAGGAATTCAAATTTATCCTTAGGATGATTGCCTAATTCAAGCAGAGAACAAAGAAACTCTTCTAAAGCATCTGGCGTTTGTAAAAAGATTACTAATTGGCCTAGGGTACACCGTAAACGAAAAGAAATCAAAACTAGTGCCCTCTCAAGAGATAATATTCCTGGGCGCAAGCTTAAATACAACTGCCCAGATGGCTTATCTCACGCCAGACAAACAAAAACAACTGACTACTTACTTCAAGAAATTGGCAACAAAAACCCACTTATCTGCAAGGAAAATTCTGCAGGCCTTGGGTTTCATGTCATCCTGCATTCTACTAATTCCATATGCCAGACTGCGTATGAGGAAACTACAATGGTATCTGAAAAGTGTTTGGACTCAGCATTGCCACAGCCTGGAGACAGTAATTGCACTCATTCCCTGCCTGCAACAGGAGTTTCGATGGTGGGCAGAAGCCTGTCACCACAAGGGTCTGCCATTCAGTTTTCCCACAGCCAGACAAACCCTGACAACGAATGCATCAGATTATGCCTGGGGGGGCCCATATGGCAGGAAAATGTATTCGGGGCACATGGCCTGCAAACCAGATGCATCTTCACATCAATCACAAAGAGATGCTAGCTGTTCAAAATGCCCTGACAGCTTTTAAGGACCTGCTTCATCCAGGACAATTACTGATAAAGACAGACAACACTACAGTCATGTGGTACATAAACAAGCAGGGAGGTACTCCTTCCTACCCCCTCTGCAGATAAGCAATGACATTATGGGACACAGCATTAGCCTTTCAAGTTCACCTGCAAGCACAATTCCTGCCACAATTCCTGCCAGGAAAAACAAATACTCTGGCAGACTAACTAAGCAGAAACCTCATGGATCCCCACGAATGGAAACTGGATCCACAAGTCTTCAGGATGATAATAAGGAAATGGGGAGGCCCAGACATAGATCGATATGCCTCTCCTCACCACGGCCGGCCTTAGGCATAGGCGACCGCCTAGGGCGCCGTACAGACTGACCTTGTAAAGGGCGCTCTTTTATTTATTTCTTAATCCATAAAATAAAGTGTGCGCCCCTTTTGGCGCCTTCTCTCTGAGTCCGTCCCAACTGTACTGTTGCATTTGTGCCCTCCTCCCACTTCTGTAATCCTGCCTGCCCATTACATTTGCTGGAACTATAGGGTGAGGGGGTGGCTGGGGCTTTCACAGCTGCAGGTTGGCCAGCTACAACAATTAAAAAAAAGAAACGCCTTCTACGAGCCACAATGCAAGCGTCTTCTCCTTTAAGGAAGACCATGCGTGTGATGCATGCCCGCACGCCAAAGCGGGTTTAAATACATTCCACAATCGTACACGAAATATGGAGATGGCAGATTGGTAAACACCGAATTTCTGTGGGTGCGTCTACGTACAAACCTCTTTATTTTAGCTTCTTTCAACAGAGCTAACATTCTTTAAAATCTGTACAGTTCAGCTTTATTTTGCTCATCTTGTAAGTTAAGTAACTGAATAATTCTCTTCTCCTCCAGACATGCGAATGTTGTTGAGTTATTATGCTCTTCATTTTACTAACCTTACTTCAAAGTATACAGCACTCTTCTTTTAAAACTACGTGAATGTACTGGTAAGTATAACTTTCATGATCATTTCCAACTGTATTTGTGTATATTTTGCAATATTTACACACTTGATGTCTTTATCATACATTTCCCTTTTATAAACTTTCAAATTTGGTTCCTTTACCAATTAAAGGAAAGGTGAGGATTCTTATATGTTTAGATGGATCACTTTCACTTTTCCTTCTCCTTTCAGGCAAGCACAAACGACCTAAACATTGGGTTTCCCTATCTAACCTATTATTACTCTAATCTGTTCACAGGACCACCTCCTGCAACAAAACTCCACCTTTGGCTGCTTCAATGATCAAGCCGCTTCCTAATCACACCTTCTAACATAGCGAACACTGACAGAAAAGTACATTTACCAAATGCCTTTATCCAAAATGTCTCTGCCTAATTATCAAAATAAAACCTGTTAAGTTTGTATTTTCTTGACAGCTGACCATCTGTAGAGTTCAACTGAAGCAAAATTATACCTTAAGCATTTTTTCTGCAGACTGCATTCAAAGTGCCTTCTTATTTTTTTACATAATTCATTACCAAGATAATTAGACAAAGTATGCTTGCAATTTTCAGTTTAATATGTTATTTACATATTTTTCAGTTACAGACATCCTGACAATTACAATTAAGTTCAGTACTTATTCATTTACAACTGCAAAGTCTTAAACACGGTGCAGGTTTCATCAATACTGGCAAAGTTATCTACCTAAGCAGTCTAGTTATTACTGCTGTATTTCCAACTCACTCACTTCTGAAAATATCTCACTTTTTTGAAATTCAGATTTACCTCCTTTTTCTCTACTATCATCTTTCTTTGGGAGACTGGAAATGGCTTTGTTAGCAGTTTTTCTGTAGCAGGCACCATATTAATTTTTCTGTTTCTGCTTCACTGACTGCTGGATCCTTCTTCATTTTTTATCAATCTCTTCCTTCCTTTTAGTCAGTTTCTCAAGTGCCTGTTCTAGATCATTAAAGGTTTTCAGACCAAATAGGTTGAACACACTAAATGAAGCTGTATACGGTAATTTAAATTGTAACTTCATCTCTCTCTCTCTCTGCACTTTCTTATGTAAGGGATGAATGCACTTTAATTTTTGTAGACTGTGATTTTTTTTTTACCTTGGACACAAAATAATAGTGTCCCCAGCCTTTAAAGCTATTCCTTCTTTCCACAACATAGACAATTCTTCTTTTTGAATTGAAATGACAGTAACATGACTAACATAGGACTGGGTTGTTTTCCAGCTTTTGCACCTATTAAGTTCATTCAGTGTGCCCCTTCTATTTTAATATATTCAATAAAAAAGTTCAGTCATGAGCTAAGGCAGTTCTTTATGAGCACTTTCAGTCCTTCTCCCTTTACTTGATCTGGGAATGCCATGAATCTCAAACAGTCTTTCTGAGATCTATCTTCTAGTTTTGATAACTTCATACTTTATTGCATGCTCTGCCATTTTTTTAATCCTTTATCTGTAGAATATATTTCAGTTATTTAATTTTGAGTGTGTAGACAGAGCAGCTTCTGTTTTTGCAGTCTTTTGCTACATAAAATAACATTTGTTGTAGATTTATAGTTCATATTCCTTTAAACGCATCTAAGAAACCATGTTAAGTGCTCATTTAATGTTGGATGCCACAAGTTAAAGAAAGAAGCAGCTTTTTGTTATTGTAGGGTTTGGGGATGGGGTCCTGTATCATTACAGTTTTGGTTCCTTTACTTCTATTTATTTTAACTTTTGAAATGATGTTTAAGGCAAAAAAGCAGCCACATTGCATGCATGTAGATTATCTGCTAGTGTATTGCTAGCTTTTAAGTGTTTGTGTGCTGTTAATGTCTAGGTTTGAAGTGTGTGTGTGTGTGTGTGTGTGTGTGTGTGTGTGTGTGTGTGTGTGTGTGTGTGTATCATCTGGTCCTTCACTGTATATTCTTTCTTTTGTTTTTTGGGACATTCATTTGCTGCCTGACTTTTATTTACTTCTGGTTTGATTTCCATTCCTGCTTGACGCCGATAACTTCTCTGCTTAATGTAGCAGAAGCATATCTTTGATTTTCTGCTCATGTTTCAAAACTTTCATTACATTTGGATCTAGTGAGGTCAGTAAATATGTGTGGAGTCCCACGAATGCAGATCTGTACATGTAATCAATTTCAAGGAGGCCCATCCCTCCTTTGGAACGGGGAATATATAATCTTGGTATGCACTAAATTTTTATAAATCATTTGGTGAGCATGAAGCATCCTTTTTTTTCCTATCTAATCTATTAAATATGTTTTGGGGCCAGTCAATCACTCCAGAACTGTAAGTTAGGACAGGAAGAGCAAATTGGTTTATAGTCTGGATTTTGTTCCTTGATGTCAACACTGTTTTCAGGATTAATTTAAGTCTTCTAAAGTATTCCTTACTAAGTTTTATATGCATTTGTTCATGTTTTATTTTTGAGCCTTCATCGGTTCCCAAATATTTATATGCTCCCTCTTGCTCAAGTTCTTTTATATGACATTCTTGTTTCAAACTGATTTCCTGGTGCTGCAGTTTTCCTGCTTTAAATGTTGCTTTTGCACATTTATCAAGACCAAATGACATTCTTATATCACCTGAAAAAGTTCTGACAACTTGCAGTTGTACTTTCATTCCCTCATCTGATGAGCTGTACAGTTTTAAATCACCAGCAACGAGAAGATGAAAAGTATTTACATTTTGCTAAGTCAGTTTTCAGTGTAAAACCAATTGTTTTGTTTGTCAGATGATACACTGTGTTGTAGAATTTGAAAGCAGTGTTAGTAGCATAATTGTCTTTGATGCAGAAGGCTATGGATTCTGCTCCCACACCATGTAGATGGAGTATTGATAGTGCAGTGCCCATTTGATTGCTGATTTTTTGGTGCATTTTAAGGGTGGATAGGGTTCTACACTCCTAAGTATGTCTTCCTTTGTATGAGATGCCTAGCAACTATGAACTTGTCAGTTTTAGTCATTTCCTATTGCAATATTATCAGTTTAGCAATTTTTAATGTAATATAGGCAATTAATTCTTCAAGTGCAACAGGCATTAAATTTGTAGATGAAACATTGAGATGTAAAGTTGTTTGCCAGTGGCAATCTCTTCATTAGTTACAGATTTCTTTAATGTGGAATTGTTCAGATGATTTCTCTTCTGCAGAGATGGTTTGTATTGAGTGATATTGGTAGATTGTAATGACAGAAGTCTGATTGGCTTTTTATGGTTGAAATTTTCTGAAATGGGTAGTTTTGTCATTATTGGTTTATACATTGTGTTTCTTTGCTTATTAAAAGAATGTTTAAAACTACACATTTAAAACACATTCTAACAAGTTGGTGCTATATTACATAAATAATATAATTTAATGCAATCAGGAAGTTAAATCAAAGAACAAATAGATGTATGCATGGCCGTAAAAATGTGTGTAAGGAGTCGCGTTTGAAAACAGCCCAAATGCAAACTTAATCCTCCACTGACCGGATGCATTTTCTATAAATATGGGTTTTCATGCAGTTTCAGTGGCAGAGAATTGTACCGTTCATGCTAAGCCTGTTTTCATTGTATTGTTTAGCAAATGGCTATCTGTGTTTGTGCTGTTCTAGCTTAAGCTTCTATACACAGGGAGGAGAGAGGTTGTTATTCTACTTTCACTGAGCTGTAAGCTTGCTCGCCTACCCCAGAGTAAATTAAACTGTTTAGATTAAACTAAGCAACCCTTTGAACCAAGGCACATGGGCTTCTATTTTCTGAAGACATGACTTTTATAGTAAAGTATGTGTGAAGGAGAAACAGATTAAAGCAGGTTTATTAAAGGAAATTTCCACCTTCACTTGCAGTTTAAACTACATTACAAGGTATCCTTTCTTCTATGCATTTAAATAAAAGAAGGAAATGACTGGACTGCCTTTCTTGGAGTGAATGACTGGAGTGGCTTTTCTGGGGAGTGACCTACCTGTGGGCATGGCTTGTAGGAGTGTTTCATGAGTATGGTGTGGGTGGAGCTTAAGGGGCGCCGGAGCACTACTTCGCCTAGGGTGGCATATCAGCTAAGGCCGCCCCTGCTCCTCACAACTGTCAATTGCAGAGATTTTGCACAAGGATTTACCACAAGCAAGCATGGAAATTGGACGCCCTATCATTCAGCTGGAAAAATCTAACAGTATATGCTTTTCCCCCACTACCTCTCCTTCCCAGAGTACTCCTAAAGGTCAGACAAGAGAAGCCAAAAATGATTGCACCAGACTGGCCATGCCAGCACTGGTACCCAATCCTGAAGAACTTGTCTCAAGGTCCAGCATGGATATTGCCTCAAACTTCTCACTTGCTGACCCAACAAAACAATCCGATCCTGCACAGCCAACTCAGGACCTTAAATCTGGCAGCGTGGCAGATAATGTAGCCATTCTGAACACTCCTCTTTCAAAAGCTGTTATGGATGTTATCTTGGAGGCCAGGAAGCCCAGTACCAGAAAGTCTTATGCAGAAAAATGGAAGAGATTCTGTGCTTGGAACCAGGAACAAGGCATTGACACGACTGTACCAAACATTCCTCAGATTTTACAATACCTGACTGAGATTCTGAATAAAGGCCTTTCTTTCTCATCAATTAAGATTCATGCCTCTGCCATTTCTGCACATTACAATACGGAACCACCTATCTTTTCTCACCCTTTAATAAGGCAGTACCTCAGAGGGGCCAAAAACATTAGGCCTCCAAGGAGAGCACCAATTCCGGCCTGGAACCTCAATTTTGTTTTGGAAAAACTCACACTGCCTCCTTTCGAGCCAGCCTCAACAGCGGATATTAAATTCTTATCCTGGAAAACAGCTCTGCTCCTAGCCATTACCTCTGCAAGACTAGTCTCGGAGTTACAAGCACTCATGGCTGTGGAACCTTTCATCATTTTTCATCCAGACAGGGTTTCTCTGCGGACAAACCCTACATTTATGCCTAAGGTGGTGTCCAGTGTGGCCCTCAATCAAACCATTCACTTGCCTACCTTTTACCCAAATCCACAGAATAAGGGTGAGAAAATTCTGCATTCTTTGGATATACATAGGCAGTTACGTTTCTACTTGGACAGAACTAAAGCTTTCAGAAAGACTGAGCAACTTCTAGTGTCCTATGCTGCAGGATCACAAGGAAAGGCGATCTCAAAACAGACTATTTCTAAATGGATAGGCCATTGCATCCGTTTCTGCTATTCTCAACATGGCAAATCAGTGCCTAAGGGCCGTAGGCCTCATTCCACCAGAGCAGCAGCCACTTCAGCAGCCCTCCTCAGGGGAGTACCAACCAAAGAAATCTTAGAGGCTGCAACTTGGAGTTCAGTGCAAACCTTTACAAAGCACTACCACTTGCCTCTCTACTCTTAAGTCCAGAGCAGGCTTCGCCACTGCAGTTCTGCAGGGCCTCATGGCCTCTCCTAATCCTATTTAGCCCAGCCACCCTTCCTCAGCTTTGGGATTCAACCCAAGAGTAATGACTGCAGCAGTGAAACACGATGAACATAGTACAGCTGTGTACCTACCATAAATGTAGATGTTCGAGTGTATTCACTGTTGCAGTCCAGGTTACCCACCCACCTTCCCCCTTCACTTTGCTGGGACTTATCTGCACTTCTCTATCCTATACAACCTTTTTGGTGTATTTGCTTGTAGATGAAGGAAATGTTATTTTTGTGTATGCATTTCTTATTGATATATTTTTCAGCCTACCTATTTGGGGCACCTGACATCTGGGGCAAGAAAAACTGAAGAAAATGGTGTCTGTTGCATCTTTTATACCCCTGGTGCACTGACGTCAGGGAAGAGGCGACAGCAACCGACGCCGGACCTAGACTTTGGAATTCTGGCCGACTGCGGGTAGCCTGCCGGCAGGATAACCCAAGAGTAATTACTGCAACTGTGAATACACTCTAACATCTACATTTATGGTAGGTACACAATTGTACTTTTTTAATGATGTTCTTTATTACAGAACTCTCAGGGAACAATTTCAGTACCTACGCCAAATTACATGGTCTGCTGTCTTGAGCAGTAGAACAAACATAAGCGTAATTTTTTCCCTGCTCAATACCTAATAAAGTTTTAAACTTTGACTGTCTCCTTTGCTTTACCTGTGTTCTGATATCATAGTCCATATTTTCTGGATAACCCTGGTCAAGGAACATGTTAGTTAATCACATCCTAATTCAAAAATATTCTCTTCAGAGATAAATCTTGCTAATATTACAAACTGTCCCATGACCAAACCTTTTCTGAGCAAGGGGTAACAGCTGTTATAATGAAGGAATGAATTGGAAAATGTGGTTTTCCTGTTAATATTGGAAAACAAAAAATATTGGAAGGCAAACCCATAATCAGTTTTTTAGTAATGGTGACATCTAAAAAATTCATGGTCTTTTTTGAGGACTGATGGGTAAATATTAACAAAAAAAAAAAATCTGTTGTGCCATTAATATAAATAAAAAAAGATTCCTCCAGTAAATGCATGGGACCAGTCCATAAAATACATATTTCACCCAGGAGTCTAACATACAAACTCCGAAAATTACATTTTCGGAATTAAAAAGATATTTTAATTCTCAAGCCAACATTATTAAATTGGAGTGCGTCAGGGCACATATTTCTCTCATAATTACCCCTTTATTTTGTTTAAATAGCTCCCCTTCAAAGAAAATAAAATTATTTAAAACTATGTCCATAAAATCTGTTATTAAACAGACTTTGTTGTTACTCAAAAACTCCAAAGAAGAAACTATATCTGTAAAGTATTCCAAACCTTTGCCATGAGGTATAGACATAAACAAATCTATGTCACATGTGGTCACAAATATAATTTAATCACAATATAATTAATTTTTCAATTTGCCCAAAAAGCCCTAAAGATTACGTTTCCTATCAGTGTAGGCTGCAAGTGAATAAATGTTTCAACCTTGGGCTGCTACAATCTCTCTTAATGGAGGGCTTTGTAAACTGTTGTGTGGTTTATGGATTCCAAAATGGTAGGTGTAAAATCTCTCTTAATGGAGGGCTTTGTAAACTGTTGTGTGGTTTATGGATTCCAAAATGGTAGGTGTAAAATCTCTCTTAATGGAGGGTTTTGTAAACTGTTGTGTGGTTTATGGATTCCAAAATGGTAGGTGTAAAGAGTCTGTCATTAATTTAAAAAGCAAAATGTGTTCTTGGTGGTGTAATTGCCTAATAGTAAATCCTGTAATAAAATGTCAGTATTCTTGTCAATATTCTTATGAGCAAAGTCAATTTCATTCTGACATACAGAAATACAATTCTCAGTGTTAAATGTCAAATATCCTACTATTATAATTAAAAACATCCATAAGGATGATTTTACCTCCTTTGTCTGGCTTCATTATTCTTGTAGACTTGTCTTTAATTTAATTAAATCAAACCATATTGCCTTTTCATCCATAGTTAAATTATTAATACCTGTACATCTTTTGATTTTATTGTAATGATAAATATCCCTAATACATTTCTATTCAAACAAATGCACAGCATGATGGAAAGAAGGGTTAAAAGTACTTTTATTATTTATATTAGTTTCATCTCTTGACATTTTTTCATTCCCATAAATAATAGCTAAATTAAGTTTTGTAGTGAATAATTGTAATTCCATAAAACAATCCATAAAATCAAAATTAGCGGCGGGTATGTAGGTCAGTCCTCTTTTGGAAAACTATGAAATGGGTTAAAGTTGCATCCAGTTTACTATAACTGAGTATATTAAACCCATTATTAGAATAAAAAATACATTCCTTAACTTTTAATGGTGTGCAGTATGTCCTGTTGCAACCTCTCCTTCAGCCCTTCACAGAAGTACCCCCTCTGTTTAAATAATTGTTGTTCTTCCCCTTGTTCCTCATTTATCTTTATGAGAAAACCTCCCTCATCTCTACCACTTGTTCTTGTAAAGGATAGAGAGACTGATCGCATACCTCACTATCCTGGAATTGTAAAGGTTCTTCGAGGCCAAGAAGGACTGACTCCACTTGAACCAACAGAATGTCACTACTAAAAACATCAGCTGTATAATGCAAACAGTCATTTGAATGACTAAAAGACCCTTTATGTAACAAATTAACGTTGTTAGTTTCGTAGTCCCTTAAATCCCTAAGTAACCTTTTTATGCTTCTTGTTCTTAATAATTTCACATTGTTTGTTAGCCTTAAAGAAAACAGTATTATAGTCACTTAAATAATTTAAATAATAAATCTTTTCTGATAAATTCACCTAAATGCTGTATTTCAGTTAACAAATTATCAGTTTGCCTCGTATTGTGTTTAATCACTACAGTCATTGTCTCAATTCCGTGACAATTGAATATATCCACCAATTGCTAGTATAGAAGTGAGCCTGACTTAATCCCATTAGGGAATTTAGAAAGTCTGAAACCCTAGTGATTGTTTATACAAACACTCAAAAAGAAATTGTCCAGTTGTTGACTTCTGAACTTAAGTTTCTTTTCTAAAAGATTAATGTTTCCCTTAAGGCTCAAATCCCCCACTAGAGCTGAAGAGTTAGAAAATACATTGGTAAAATTAAAGTATTTTGACACCAATCTTTATTGCTAAAACCAGAAGGTTTACTGGTATTCATTAAATGTCCATCCAGTTCTAAATCCACATTCTGACTGTTCAAATCAATTTGTTCTGTACCATGGTCGACATTTCCCAAACAAGGAACATTCGCCATTGTAGCATAGCTGCTGTTCAGTCTTGAACCATTATCCAGTCTAACATATTTTCATTTGGTTGATCAGATTGACCTGGTAGAGAACTTAAAACATGCACAGATATTGTAGAATTACTTGTGAAAGTCAAAGGCACACTACATGCATTGACAGGTACCAGAAATGAAGAGCGAGGCGCACCAACATCTCTCATTTGCGGAGTCAATAAATTACCCAATTTCATGAGCTCTTCAACAAGACTGACACATTGTCATGAAACTACATCTGAGGAGAGCCTATTACAGGCCTCCTCTAAAAAAAATTCAGGCAGTGTCTCCTGCTGCATAACCACTGTTAAGCTGCCATAACTGTTTGTTTGTTTGTGTCTTTCGGCTTTTTCCGATTAGGGGTCGCCACAGCGGAACTCCGGTCCACTAATGATTGGCAGTAGATTTTTACAGACTGGCAGTGCCGGGCCTAACGCACAACCTTCAACGAAGGAACGTCCATTCACGCATGTCGCTACACAGAAGACGCACTAACTGAGAATTGAACGGGCAACGTCTAACTGTGAGGCGACAAGCTGCCATAACTGTGAATCACTGAAAATAACAACAAAGGCGGCAAGGAAGAAAAAAGACCAATAACCAGATGAACTATTCTGCCTCCCACACATTGCGAAAGATGAATCACCAGTGCACACAATGCTACAAACTTGTGCTTTATTAAAAATCGTTAAGCGCTTTCATTTGCAGCAGTGATCAGACTTCATCAAATCTAAGTAATCAGCACTAAAGCCACTTGATATACAAGAAAATCAAATAATGTGACAAAAAACTTCCTGTCAAGAAAGACGGTTAATTAAAAGACCATCTGGTTAAAATAAATGTACAGGGTTGCTTGGCAACTACAGACACTGGGAAAAGACCTGTAAATAAAGTTAAACTGTATGGTAAAAATAGTAATCAAAGAAGATAAAAGAAATAATAGTGAAAATAGTTTATATAAATATGTTGGTATGAGTAATGAATAATAAAATTATTATTTACATTTATCTTCAAAAAGGTAAAAAAATAGGTGTAAATACATCGTATCTGACAATAAAGAGCACCCAAATGTAAGAATAAATGTCATTAAATGATGTTTAATACTGTTTTATAAAAAACTGTTTCTGTAAAATTGCAACTTAACCACTCTTAAGTAGAGCTGTTTTCACTGGTCTTTTGTGTGGTTTCAGATTAACCACTCTTAATTTAAGGAAATTTGTACCCGCGGTGGTGGTGCTGCGGTAGCGTTGTCGCCTCACAGTAAGATGCTGTCCGGTTCGATTCTCAGGTAGAGCGTCTTCTGCGTGGAGACATGCATGAATGGGCATGCCTTCGTTGAAGGTTGTGCATCAGGCCTGGCAAGCTGGTACATAAAAATCAACTGCCAATCATTAGCGGACCGGAGTTCCGCTGTGGCGACCCCTAACCGGGAAAAGCCAAAAGACACAAACAAACAAACTGACTCTGTTACTTGAGATCAGGGCCTCTTTAAATTCAGTTACAGCGATTCCTCCAACTTCTTGTTCTGTACAGATATAGATTCTTAAACAAACAGCTTAGCTTCTCCTGAAATTTGGTTCCATCTCTGCTTGCGATCTTGAATTAAAGCCATGATGAAGGTCCTAGTAATGAAATTAAGCCATTAATAAGATGCAGTGATACTACTAAATGTCACCTCATAAAACTTAATCCTCTCCCTTACACTTCCCCTATATGTACATTTATTTACATATGAAAAGATAATGGAAAAGAAGTGTGGGTTGATGGTTCTAGAACTTGTATTGCTGTTATAATTAATGTGCTGTAAAGGATCTAGATAATGTATTCCTTTTTTATTATTGCTATTATTAATCTATTAAAATGAGGTCGGTACCCTTAGATTGTTAATTTGAGGTTTATTAATAAAGTTCTTAACAGGGGATTGAGCCTTGTGTATATACTATGTAGGCTGGTGACCAGTGAGGCTGAGTTAATTACAGTGTTGAATAATAGCTTAGAACAAGCTGTACATTCATGTATGATATAACATGACGGGTGTATGCTTGTGGTGGTACAGTAGTAGGTTGTAAAAGAATGGATTTATGACCGTTTGTGTAATGGGGAGTCTTCTTGCGGAGTTATAATAATTGTACGTGAGGTGGTATATAGTCAAGTTATGGCTGATAAATAGTCACTGAATATAAATAAAGGCTGTGCTTGTGCTGCAAAATATTTATATTTTTAAATTCTCTCCCAAATGCTTTTTATGCCAGTTCACATTCTCCTATTTTCAGTGTCAAAAGTCAGTACTGCAGATATGTTAAGAGAGTGCTGTCACTTGTCTTGATTATTTTTGTATTTGTCACTGCTTCTCTTGCTGTTTTTCCCAACTGGTTGAAAGCCATGATGACAGCTGGAAGCATAAGTCACTGTAAAAACACATTTCCTGTTTGATTTATTCACTACCATTCATGATTGACTGTTTTGGAAACCGGTGGGGAGGGTGGGCAGGAGGAGATGCAAAACTGCAATGAATACAGGTAGCCAGCTCTGCTCTAGTCCCAGTGAAGTGACAAACTTCTTTGTGCCTTCTAAACTGCACCAAGGCTGACAGAGAGCAGAAAGCACTCACCAGAACAATCAGACTGTTTAAGGAGCCCCTTGAAGTAAAAAGATCAAGGCAACAATGCCATAGTGAATACCCAGTGGAGGCGACACCTCAAACAGACCAACAAAGCCACCACACACTACGACTGTCTGACCCCCTTCCATTTCCCCTACATTTATCCTATCCCCCATTTTTATTTAACAAAATAGAAAACATGAGCCAAAAATTAACAGCCAAGGATGAGCCCTGAGTATGCAAGAAGGCCTCCAGGCAAGTATGGAAACAATACATATATTTTGAAAATACACAGAAGGATCCAAGGACGACCAAAGGCTTCCAAAATAAATCTGTCTTTAATATACAAAATGTAAAAGCATAAGCGCTTTCGTAGCAAAGCCACTTCATCAGATGCATTTCACAACTAAAATTCTTTACTCATTAGATAAATTAACTAAAAAGATCACATGACTAAAAACTGCTTCCTTAGAGACATATTACTAAAAATGTTCAATACAATATATTTATATATAAATACTAAATAATAAACATCCAACAAGGAATAAAAAGTTACATATATATGTAAATGTACCTAAAATAATAAAAATAAATAAAAAACGTACTTATATTTAACAATTGTTATTATTCAAAATAAGTAAATGCCAGATTACTTCCTATTCAGTGGTCTGGCTTTAAGCTTTGGTCTCTGTGGTATCCTGTCATTCAGGCCATGTCCATAGTCCCCTCGTAGTCTAACTATCCATTTGGCTTCCAGCTGTTCAATTTGATTTCTGATGTCCCAATTCCGTATGTTTTCATGAATACATCCTATTACCATAAACTTAAACAAATGAGTGGCGTCGGTCAAAGCACTAAGTGTATCACTTTTACTTGTGTGGTAATAGTGTTCCTTAATTCTGTCTCTCGGTGCTCCATCAGTTTTACCAACATAGAATTTTGTACATACTGAACAGTGAGCTAGATAGACCACGCGCATACTGCTGCACGTTGCAGCAATGTCAAAGCTATATGTCCTACTTTGATCAGGATGATGGAATGTTCCTGTACTATCAATATATTTGCAGGCTTGACGATGCCCACATGCAGTAGTACATCCATTACTTATACTGGATGACATTCCTTTTGGTAAACCTAAACTTCTTTTAAGGGACTTCATGTTCTTGTATACATATATTGGTCTCTTATCTACTGTAGCCTCAATGTCATTGTCTGTAGTCAAAATATCCCAGTGTCTTTCGATTATAGGTTCATAGGATCATACTAGGCTATCTGCCCGAGGGCATTTACAAGCCTAGCCCATAGTTTTGTGGCTTACGCCACCCCTTTAGTATGGGGAACTATACCCATTATTTTGCTGTGCCTCTGTCGAGCAGTGACACTGAGGTAATCCCTGGGGTATATCTGCGATCTCCCATCCATTGGTCAAGATTTCTCTTGAACAAGGCCAGCGAGGTGCTCTGCCTCACATATACCGGGATTTTATTCCACAGCATAGGGAGTCTTTGGGTGATGAATCTATCCCTCCAGCATGTCCTATTAATAGCCGTGTCGAGGTTTAAGTCTCCCGCCCTTGTGGCTCTGACGGATCTAGATTTTTGAGGTGAAGCATATTCATCAAATCTGGGTTTGACATGGCCTTGTATGTTAGGCAAAGGTCACCTCTGAGCAAGCGGTGGCGACTGAATAGAGCTGGAGTTCTTTCAGTCGGGCAGCATAGGACAGATGTTTGAGACCCTTTATCCTTTTGGTGGAACTTTTGTGGCCTCTCCAGCTGCTGCAAGTGTCGGGTCAGATACATTCCGAATGGGGCATTGTACTCAATCATTGGTCTGATGAGTGATGAGTATAGGAGACTATGACCTCCCTTGATCTAGATGAGAATCCCTTCATGATAAGGTGGGCAATGTAGAAGGTCTTCCTAACTACTTTAGCTACATGGGTGTCGAATGACAGACTACTATCAACCTGGGTCCCCAGGTCCCTGATAACTTCTTCTGTGCTCAGTGGATTGCCACCTATTTGGTAGCTAGGGGCAACCTTGTTTTTCCCGAAGGATATGACTATGCATTTTTGGCATTTAACTTTAGGCCATGGCTCTGGCACCAGTTATCCGTTTCTGTGAGACCCTTCTGAAGGATATCTGTGTCAGATGTGTTTTCTACTATGGCCCAGTTTGCAGTCATCTGCAAACTTTGTCAGCCATAACCCTCCTGTGTTTGCTTGTACTTCGGAAAAGGAGATGCCAAACAAGAGTGGGCCCAGGACTGAGCCCTGTGGTACACCACTTGTGACAGGCTTTGAGTCTGACATGGCGCCAGCAACTCTGACCCTGTGGGTTCTGTCACTCAGCCAGTTTGCAACCCATCTTGTGATGTATGGGTTAACATTTAAGCTGATGAGTTTTTCAATGATACCCGAGTGGGGTATTGTATCGAAGGCCTTCGCCAGATCGAGGTAGGCTGTATGGACTGCCTTTCCCTCATCAATGGCTTTGGTGACTGTTTGAAAAAGTCAACCAAGTTTAGAAGGCATGATCTGCCTTTGACAAAGCCAAACTGGGATGGATCCAAAGTCTGCAAATTCCCTATGTCTTTATTTATGAGGTCCATTATGATCCTCTCCATGGCTTTGCAGATAAGGCTTGTCAAGCTAATGGGCGGTAATTTCCAGGGTCGTTGGAGGCACCGCCTTTGTGAAGTGGGACCACAGTTGCAGTGCGCCACTCCTGGAGTGCGTATCCAGAGGTAAGACTATGATTAAACAGCTGTCCTAGCTGTGGGTTTAATTCCTCGTTGAGTTCATGGAGCACACAGCCGGGGACACCATCAGGTCCCATGGATGCTGTGTTTTTTGTTTTGGAGAGAGCAGTTCTCACTTGGGCGTTGGAGATGTTTGGGGGGCTGCAATCGCTTGGTATAGATATCTCTCCTTTTGGGGGGGAGGGGGGGGGAGAAGTTTGCACTGAACCTGTCAGCCAGTATGTTGGCAATGTCTGTAGGATCAGTAATCTTCACATCATTTTGAACTAGTTCTGAGCATATCTGGGAGTTTCCTCCCAGGTTTCTAACATAGCTAAAGAAGGCCTTATGATTGTCCCTATATTTGTTTGTCACTGGAATAATATAAACATAATTTTACTATGTAATTCTTCTGGGATGCAGTTTGTATGCTACCAGAATACTGCTCACCAAAATAAGACTTAGCTCTACTAGATCTCTCACTGGAGACTAGCTCAATATTCTCAGCAATGTCATTACTTGCATAGCGCCTAGCTGTAAAATATTCCATTAAAGAGTTGGTTTGTCTGACAAATTCTGAATCACTTACACTTAGCCTTGAAGTTCTATAAACTTGACTTCTGACTACACTTTTGAATACATGAGAGGGATGCATACTTTCTTTATATAAAAGATGGTTACAATGATGGCGCTTTCTGTACAATTCTGTTGTAATATAACCATTAATATCAGATATTACTTTTACATCTAAGAATTCTACTGACTCAACTGAGATTTTGTGTGAAAATTTTAAAAATGACGTAGTACTGTTAATGTACTTAATGAAATCATGTAAGACCTCTTGAGAACCCTACCATAACAAAAAAATGTCGTCCACAAAACAACAATAAAAAACAACTTGTTTACTGTAGGGTCCATTAATATGACATTTTTCCCAAACTTCCATGACGTGCCCATAACTACGTTGTGTTTTTGCCAGTAAAAACTGTCACCAAATACAAATGCATTATTGTTCAAAACACACTCAAGTAAGATACATATCAACTCAGTCTTCTTACTGTTAAAGTCAGTGTACCTTCTCTAAAAACTGTTTTACAATTGAAAGCCCTTCATTGTTTGGAATGACCGTAAAGAGAGACGTGACGTCTAAGGTCACTAAATACAAAAGTTCTGGTTTCTTATAAACATTCATAAACAAGAACAAATCATTCAAAAAATGTTGGGTGTCCCTTAAAATGTGTGGACATGAATTCAAAACAGGTCTAATTTGTTTATCTATGAAAGTAGATGCAGGCTCAGTGCACCAATTTCTGCCTGCCACAATAGGATGTAATGGAGGATGTACAGGATGTTTATGTAATTTGGGCAGGCCTTGAATGACTGGTACTAAAGCATCCTTAACAAATAAACAACTGCATGTCTATTAAGTCATTTTTAAGTAATGTCTTAAAAATGTTGTTCACCTTAATAGTCATGTGATCTACTTGTTTAGAAGTTATTTTAGTATAAAAACGGGTATCTGAAAGCATAGCTATCATATCATTATTACATCTGTCCGTATCAAACAACACAATTGGACCACCTTTATCAGCGGGTCTGATGGTTATTTGACTATTAGTCTGTAACCTGTTCAGTGCTTGATATTCAGATTTTGTTAAATTATACTTCATATCATGCTTATGATGAAGAGAATTAGATGCATACATTCTATAAAAATCATTAAGACAGAGTTTCTCAAAGGCTTTTACTAAAGGATGTGGATTTGGAATGTATGAATGTATGATGAAGAGAATTAGATGCATACATTCTATAAAAATCATTAAGACAGAGTTTCTCAAAGGCTTTTACTAAAGGATGTGGATTTGGAATGTATGTGCTGGGTTTCTTAAAAATGTTATCATATGGCCCCTCACCGCTGAATGGTGCATACACAGACCAGGACCCGTGCCTCGCTAGAGTGCCTCAAAGACTAATATTCACCCAGAAAAACCATCTACTCCCTCCCTGAACCCTGCTCATCGGTGGAATCCCTCCCAGCAACAGTCACTCTAAACTCAGTGTATGTGTACCAGTATTTTAGTCTTAATCCTGTGATTTTTATTCTTCTTCCTTCCAATAAAGCGGTTCCTGGTCAGCTAAAACTCACCATTGCAATTCCCCCGCTACTCTCCCTATATTCCCCAAACACCTATAAAATTGGCTCACTGTCTCTATTCTGCCAGAGACGGCTTCATACTGCATAACTCCTCTGTCTCTTTCCTCTACATAACCCTACCAGTTCTCCCACCTACCTCCCTGACTCACCTCCATGCTCTCAGATTAAATCTGTCCCTCAGACCTGTACACACACCCAAACAGTGGTACTATCCTGTACACTGTCCATTCCCTAAGTTATATCATCCTTATAAATACCCACTGGCACCATACTTACAGGCATCCTTACAAAGAATAATGTTTTAAACAGTAAAGCCTGCATTTAAAATAACCATCAGCTTGAAAGGAACAAACTATCTACATAGTGTTTATTTCTATACAGATGCCCCTATTCAGCTTCACTAACCTCTCCTGCTGATTGTTTTTCTTGACCTGCTTTTCTTGGGTGGATCTACACAAAGCAACCCCCACTGCTCTTACATGCTTAACCAGTATAACGTGGGCTCTTTAAGACATACCTCCCATGATCCTTTGCGTCAGTTAACTACCACACTTAGGATCCTGCGCCATTTTCTCCTATTACTCTTGGCCCCTCACTGCTGAATGGTGCATACACTGACCAGGTAGGCTTGGAAGACGGTGGGTAGCAAGGTTTAATCAGAAGGAACTTTTAATGTTGTATATTCCTGGAATGTACCATAGATGACAATAATTATGTCAATTCTTAGTTAACTGCGGTGGTGCTGCAGTAGCGTTGCCGCCTCACAGTAAGACGTCCTGTTCGATTCTCAGCTAGAGCGTCTTCTGTGTGGAGACGTGCGTGAATGGGTGTACCTTCGTTGAAGGTTGTGCGTCAGGGCCGGCAACGCTGCATGTAAACCTCTACTGCTAATCATTAGCGAACCGGAGTTCCGCTTTGGTGACCCCTAACCGGGAAAAGCCAAAAGACACAACAATGTCAATTCTTAGTTACTGCATGTATATTTCATTGTGTTAAGATGCTTTACTAGCAACTGCAGAAAGTGAATATCATTTCCTAGTTTTTGGCTGTATAGTTCATTGTGTTAAGATTGTCTAAGACTCTATTCGCAATATAGTGCCTATACTAACTGGTTGTGTCGCTGGCTTTTGTGCATAATTTAATTGCTTGATTAGCCTGTTGAAAGCACACTGCAACTAGCGTTTCATATAAATGTTGTATGGATATTAGGGTACAACCGTGCTAGAAGTGCACCATCATACTGGCTGTGCCTTTTGCCTTATGCTGGGTCCCAGTTGTGTAGCTTGTTCACGCCTTACTTATTCTTTGAGAATTGTAAATCACGTTGCATGCTTCCAAACTCTATCAGTTTGCTTTGCTCTCTTACTTCTGCACCTTGTTCTGCCTTACGCTGTGTCCTAGTTATGTAGATTGCTCACAAACGCTAAAGTTTGTTGTGCCTTATCTTTTCTTGGAGCATTGAAAGCAAGTCGCTAACTCCCAAACGTAATATTTTGTTTTGCTGTCCTTATTTCTGATTACAAACGTTAATGTTTGTTGTGCCTACTTATTTCTGGTAAGAAAAAGTAAAGAAAACTTCAACCTCGCTATACAAACCTATCATATGAAACGGGAATTATTGTATAAGCTTGGACTGAGAGGGATGGCTAAGTATAATGCTATATGTGCTTGAATCCACATGGTCTGTGTGAGGAATCCATATTCCTTGGCGTTAACCTGCTGAGGCCCCAAACCCAACTTGATTATATACCCATGTCCTCACTGAAAAGAGCGCCAGTGTCTTCTTAGACATTATTTCCTAACAGCGTTCATAGCAAATAGTCCCACTAAGTAAATACACTATCTGTTAATGCATAATAAATAGCTCCTCTGTACTGCCAATCATGAGTGGACAGGTGATCCGCTGTGGCGACCCCTAACCGGGAAAAAGCAGAAAGAAGAAGAAGATTGAATGTAACTGCTACCCATCTTACATCTACTGTCCTAAAGGGAACTGCATATTCTAGATGTGCTTGCTAACTGTGCCTTCACTGTGTTATATATCTTTATAGTTGTTATAACTGCACTGAACAAGCTAAAATTGTCAATCATTCTTTACCTACTGCACTAAATGAAACTGATATTTTAAATAGGTCTACTGAATATGACTATACTGTATCTGTTGTCAGCATTTTGTACTATAACTGCACTGAACTAAATGAAGCTGTACTGCTGTAACCTTAATAAGTGAACTGTGACGGTGTTTTGTTTAACTAATAAATAAGTGTTAATTGCCTCTTCCACCTACTATTTTTTGCTGAAACTGATGAAATGTATCACTAACCAATGTACTCAAAGTAGTAGTTTGCTTTAACTTAAACCCACTGACTGAATCTATCCTCCTCTCCTACCTATATTCTCCACCTGCCTGTTCCTGTTCTCTGCTCTCTCCCTCCCAAACTCCTGCCTCAGCCAAGCTTGGCTGTCTTATCCTCTCCTTTCCCTTTCCTTATAACAAGCAGTCTAAGCTCCTTTCCTACTCCCCGTCTTTCTCTCTGACATTAACATCATTTCATTCCACTCTACCTCTGACATTACTATCTCTTCCTCTAAACCAACCTCCTACCTGCTACTGTCCTCTGTCTCTTGGCCAACTCTGCTATTGTTTGCCTAACCCTCACCCTCTAATTGTATCTCTATTTTTACAGGACTCTTGCCTCTCTAGAGTGCCTCAAAGACTAACATTCACCCAGAAAGACCATCTACTCCCTTACTGAACCCTGCTCATCGGTGGAATCCCTCCCAGCAACAGTCACTCTAAACTCAGTGTATGTGTACCAGTATTTTAGTCTTAATCCTGTGATTTTTATTCTTCTGCCTTCCAATAAAGCAGTTCCTGGTCAGGTAAAACTCACCATTGCAATCCCCCCACTCTCTCTATATTCCCCAAAGACCTATAAAATTAGCTCACTGTCTCTATTCTGCCAGAGACCGCTTCATACTGCATAACTCCTCTGTCTCTTTCCTCTACATAACTCTACCAATTCTGCCACCTACCTCCCTGACTCACCTCCATGCTCTCAGACTAAATCTTTCCCTCAGAGACCTGTACACACACCCAAACAGTGGTACTATCATGTACACTGTCCCTTCCCTAGGTTATATCATCCTTATAAATACCCACTGGCACCATACTTACAGGCATCCTTACAAAGAATAATGTTTTAAACAGTAAAGCCTGCATTTAAAATAACCATCAGCTTGAAAGGAACAAACTATCTATATAGTGTTTATTTCTATACAGATGCCCCTATTCAGCTTCACTAACCTCTCTTGCTGATTGCTTCTCTTGGACGGTGCTGCCCTGCTCTGTTCGCTCCCCTACCCTACCCCCATTCCCACCCACCCCATATCAATTACATTTATAGTCATACTCCACACCCCCAACCACTCCTCACTTCCAGTTATCTAATCAAAACAAACCCATTATCCCCCACTCCACTACAAGATAAACACACCCTCTACAACTGCTCTCAAACTACTATTAACACTCATATCCACACCCAGTCACTCGCACAGAAAATCAGTATGCATCCTGCACTCAAGACCCACCTTCCACAGCCTCTCCTTCTCACATTAACCCTCATTTCTGTCTTCCTACTTTCTGTTCTCTCCACCTACCACACAACTTAACATTACCCCCATCCTCTATGGCAAACTTGACTTCACAAGGCCCACTAAACCCAACCATCTCCCTTCACCACCAGATGACCCCTCCTCCACTCTTCCACACATGTCTACATAGGCATACAACCTTCAAAGCTCAAACCCACTCATCCCATAGACTAGTGAAAATATCCCATAAACTAAATAAACTTTATCTATACCTGCTCCAAAAACTCTCATGTTGTGGTGACATACACCCAAATCCAGGACCTAAAAACTTCAATAGTACTAATTCAATGTATTCTAATCCTCTGTATGCAAGACCTACCTCATCCTTTCTCCTAAATATAAATGCAAGAAGCATCCTCAATAAAATACTGAATCTCCATGCCTTACTAGCCCAATATAAACCTGAAATTGTGGTATTAACAGAAACATGGCTTAAACCTGAACACCACAACAATGAAATAACTGCCCCATGCTACAGTATAATAAGCAAAGATAGGACAGGAAAAAACGGAGGAGGCATGGCAGTACTGTACCAAAACCACCTCTCTATAGAACAATATGAATGCAACTCCCCAGAGGTGCATGACATAGAACTTATTCTAGCCAGACTAAAACTCAACTCCAATAAACACATTATTATTGCTGGAGGGTACATCCCACCAGGCAGTAATACTGGCATACTCGAAAATCTTCTCCACTGGGTTAGCTTCATCCCTTCCACAAGAAACCATACTCCTAGGTGACTTTAACATTGATTGGTCTGAATGTACCAGACAAAACCCTGAATGTACCAGACAAAACCCCTCTACCCACATTAACCTCCATGGGTTTACCCAAGTCATAACTACCCCCACAAGAATAGATAAAACCACTAAAAGACAGTCGGTCCTGGACTGGATATTACTAACCAAACCCAACCATACCCACCAATCAGGTTGTCTCCCTGACAGCCTGAGTGACCATTAAGCAACATACTTAGACACTGGTCTCACCAGCCAAATCAGCCCATACTCAGAATCATACATAACAAAAAAAACCCTTTAGGGCACAAGATCTAATCAACTCACTAAAAAGCTGTATCTGGACTCCCTTAAAACAACTATCACTAGATGTAGCGGTGGAGTACTTTAACTCAATCTTTCTAAACATCCTAGACTCCCATGCTCCACACAGGACCACTAGAATTAAAACCAACCATGCACCTTGGCTATCAAAAGAAACCAAGTCCATAATGAAAGAGAGAGACAAAGCCTGGTCGCAACTCCACAAACATAAAACCCCGGTCTCAAAACAGAGATAACACGAGCTCCGTAACCAAGCCAAAAGACTAACAAAACTTGACAAAACTAACTACTATAAGACTTTACAGGATAAACACACCAATAACCCTCAAAAATTCTGGGCCTCAATAAATAACCTTCTTCACCCAGGAAAAACAACCACTCCTTCCCCTATGTTACCAAATAACCTAGACAACATCCCCACCCAATTTAACAAATACTTCACTGATACAATCCAAGCCCTTGCCAATACACAAACCACTAACACTAAACCCACAATATTAGCAACCCCAACCCTTTCCAATGCAGGTAATACCCAACCCAGTTTCTCCCTGCACCCAGTTGCCACTAATACAATTGCTAAGCTCCTCAGAAAACTTAAACCAACAACACTAGCAGCTGACAACCTACCTGCAGAATTCCTACAGATAACTGCAGAAGCTATAGCTTATCCTGTGTCCATTCCTCATTAACAGATCAATTACAGAATGCAAAATACTTCACTCTTGGAAAATATCTCACATTATACCTTTGCATAAAGGTGGTCAATCCCATGAACTCACAAACTATCGACCTATAGCAATTTTATCACCCCTATCAAAAATATTAGAGAGACTAGTTCATTCCCAGCTTATGCACTACCTCCTAAAACACAACCTACTATCCTCATCCCAGCATGGCTTTAGACCTTCCCACAGCACAACCTCTGCTCTGCTCTCATTTACTGACATTGTCAATACCCACAGAAACAGTGGTCTGCTAGTATCCTCCATATTCTTAGACCTATCCAAGGCCTTTGATACGGCCAACCATAAAATGCTCCTGAATACCCTCACCACCCTTAACCTAAGCCCCTCTACCGTATCCTGGTTTGGTAACTACTTATCTAACTGTCACCAGGCAGTCCAATGGCAGAACCAACTGTCCCCCTTACTTCCAGTATCTCTAGGTGTCCCTCAAGGGTCCATCCTCTGTCCATTACTATTCTCCTACCAACCAAATTGCATCATCTTAACTCTCTGCTACTATAGTGCAATATGCAGATGACACCACTCTCATATGCGCCACACCCACCCTGAACAATCTAAAAACTATAACCCAAAAAAACTTTACCTTAGCAGAAGAATGGTTCGCTAACATCAAGCTTATACTCAACCCCAAAAAAAAAAAAAAAACTTATTCTCTTCTATCCTGGTAGATCTCCACCCATAGACTTTAGTTTCATCATAAAATCTAAAGATAACACACTTATCACCCCAACTCCACACACTAAACTCCTAGGCATTGAAACTGACAGTAATCTGAAATTTGACTTCCATATCGCCCAAACAATTAAAAAGGTCAACAAAAAGATGGGACTCCTCTATAGGAAACACCAATACATGACCAAACATACCAAAGTCACCATAGCTAGAACTCATCTACTATCCATCCTCATATATGCCTCCCCTATCTTAACTAACCTCCATCAAGCAGAACTATCCACGATGGAATCTTGCTACAACAAGATTGCCAAGTTTGCTACCGAGGCCACCCATGGGGTCCCATCATTGCCTAGCCCTAAAGCAACTGAACTGGCCAGAGTTTCCACAGCTGCTCCTACTCAACCAACTAACTATCGCTCATAAGCTCTACTACCATCCTGACAAAACCCCCGCCCTGAAAAAACTAATCAGCCCATATAAACTCTCCAGAAACTTAAGATCTGCGCACATGAACCACTTAAATGTCATCAAACACAGAAATGAAGCTGGCAAATCTCTCTTTGCCTGCTCCATTTCCAGATGCTGGAATGCTCTCCCAGAGCACCTCACTTCTACATCCTCAATTAACTGGTTCAAAAAACTACTCAAAACACATTATTTAAAGAAATGGCTATGCCCATGTCATCCCCCAGGTTAGCCTATACTAACCCTCATTTAGACAGCAATAATAATTTTTGTATATTGTTTGCCAAGTATGCTCAACTACACCTAGCTACTTTGTTTTACCCTGTGAATACATTTCTCACTGTATGGTATTCCGCGGTGGTGCAGTGGTAGCGTTGTTGCCTCGCAGCAAGAGGTTCTCCTGTTCAATTCTCAGCTAGTGTGCGGGGAGTGCCTTCTGTGTGGAGTCTGCATGTCCTCCCCGCAGGTTGAGTGGCGTTCCGAAAGACACGCTTGAATGGGCGTGCCTTAGTTGAAGGTTGGGCGTCGAGCTGGCAACTCGGCACCGTGAAAATCTACTGCCAATCATTAGCGGACCAGAGTTCCACTGTGGCGACCCCTAACCGGGAAAAGCCGAAAGACAACAACTGTATTCTACTATACTGTTTCCTAAGTATTCTCAACCTTACCAAGCTAAGTTGTCTTATCTTGTAAATAAGTTTATCATTGTATTATATTCTACTACTACCAAACTTCACTGAAAATTCAGCCACTGTTTTTGGACAACACTGTATTGTATTTTATAGTATTGTTGTATACTGTTGTGTATTTTGCTATACTTTGAGCTTTTCTCCACGGGCCTCCGCTGAAAATGGACCTGTGTCCAGTCGGACCTTCCCGGTAAACAAATGTAAAATAAAATCAATAAATAATAAGTAATTGCTGTTATTTTTAAAATTTAACTTCAAAAGAACATTTCTGACAAACATTTTAAAGTTCAAAATTACCTCTGAAAAGTCCTGTCAAGCATTGAACAAGTTACAGACTAATAGTCAACTAACAATCAGACCAGCTGATAAAGGTGGTCCAATTGTGTTGTTTGATACTGATAGATATAATAATGATATGATAGCTATGCTTTCAGATACCCGTTTTATATTAAAATAACTTCTAAACAAGTAGATCACATGATTATTAAGGTGAGTAATATTTTTAAGTCATTAGTTAAGAATGATTTAATTATTTATTTGTTAAGGATGCTTTAGTACCTGTCATTCAAGGCCTGCCCAAATTACATAAAAATCCTGTACATCCCCCATTACGTCCTATTGTGGCAGAAATTGGTGCACTGAGCCTGCATCTATTTTCATAGAGAAACGAATTAGACATTGTTTTGAATTCATGTCCAAACATTTTAAGGGACACTCAACATTTTTTGAATGATTTGTTCTTTTTTATGAATGTATATAAGAAACAAGAACTTTTGTATTTAGTGACCTTCGATGTCACCTCTGTCTTTACGGTCATTCTGAATAATGAAGGGCTTTCAAGTGTAAAACAGTTTTTAGAGAGGTACACTGACTGTAATAGTAAGAAGACTGAGTTGATATGTATCTTACTTGAGTGTGTTTTGAACAATAATGCGTTTGTATTTGGTGACTGTTTTTACTGGCAAAAACATGGCGTAGCTATGGTCACGTCATATGCCAATAGCTACGCCAATGTGGCCATGGGAGTTTGGGAACAATAGAAGGAAATAGTAGCACCGGAAATCTGTTCACAGCAATCGTATGGAAACTATGCACTGGCACCAAATAATTTCAGTCGTCCGTTTATTAATAAAAAAAAGTTTGGGAACAATGTCATATTATTAATAGACCCTACAGTAAACAAGTTTTTTATCGTCGTTTTGTGGATGACATTTTTTTGTTGTGGGAGGGTCCTCAAGAGGTCTTACATGATTTCATTAAGTACATTAACAGTACCACGTCATTTTTTAAATTTTCACACAAAATCTCAGTTGTCAGTTGAATTCTTAGATGTAAAAGTAATATGCGACCTTAATGGTTATATTACAACATAATTGTATAGAAAGCCCTATCATTGTAACCATCTTTTCTACAAAATGTATGCATCCCTCTCATGTATTCAATAGTGTAGTCAGAAGTCAAGTTTATAGAGCTTCAAGGCTAAGTGTAAGTGATTCAGAATTTATCAGGCAAACCAACTCTCTAATGAAATCTTTTACAGCTAGGCGCTATGTAAGTAATGACATTGCTGAGAATATTGAGCTAGTCTCCATTGAGAGATCTAGTAGAGCTAAGCCTTATTTTGGTGAGCAGTATTCTGGTAGCATACAAACTGCATCCAAGATGAATGACATAGTAAAACTATGCTTATATTATTCCAGTGACATAAAAAATATAGGGATATAATCAAGATACACTGGGATATTTTGACTACAGGCAATGACATTGAGGCTACAGTAGATAAGAGACCAAGATATGCATACAAGAACATGAAGTCCCTTAAAAGACGTTTATGTTTACCAAAAGGAATGTCATCCAGTATAAGTAATGGATGAAAAACACACCAAACAGCCAGTATAACGCAGCAAAAGTCTCCTTTATCTTCACAAGACCTGGTACCTCGGCATCTCGCCTTCAATGGGTCACAGTTCATTACAAAACAGTAACAGTCTTTATATACAGATCAATTACATCAATTATTCTATTAATTATACAATTAAATTCAAAAAATGGAGGGAAAAAAACCCATTTAAAAAAACATATTATTATTTTTTAAATACATGTTTTATAAGAGGATATCCCAATGTTTTTTCTGCAAAATTACTCAAATTTATTATAAAACTTTATATATATGTATATATGTATATATAATAATATATATTAATAATTTACAATATGTTCCATAATATAATTTCTTACATATTGTGAATTGCAGGGTAAATATTATAATTATATTTAATAAATTCAATGATAAGTTAATTCGTCAGATACCTAATTCTAAGTTTAAACCAAAAGGCCTTAATGTATTAAACTTCAAAATCATCCTAGTTTCAAGTTCTAATAGTTTGTCACAAATGTTGTCACCCTTAGTGCAGTGAGGCTTGCCTAATATACTAAATTTTAAGCAGTCTGTTTTTCCCTCCTGTATCTCAAAGAAGTGCTTAGCAACTGGACTAGATACATTTAGATTCTTAATGTCTCTTAAATGTTCTAAAATTCTCACTCTTACCATTCTTTTGGTTTGCCCAATGTACCACATATTATTACAATTACACCCTAGTATGTAAACAACACCACTGGATCTGCAATTGAAATAATGCATAGGGTTATGATTGATGTTATTAATGGATCTAATGTTAATAATTCTATCACATATACTACAAGAATTGCATCTAAATGAACCCACATTAGCAGCATGGTCTGTTCTTTTGGTACAGAGATTATTATTTAATATTTCTTTTAAATTCTTTCCCTTTTTATATGAAAATGTGATTTTACGTGGAAAAAGCTCACCTATGAGCTCATCCTCACTAACCAAATACCAAAATCTTTTTATTAAAGAAACAAATGTTTCAGAAAAAGCTGTGTATTTGGTTACAAAAAATATATTTTCCACATCACTATCTCTTTCAACCAACCCTGAAAATTGCTTATGAAACTTCCTAAAGCTTCCATGCTTGTTCATGACACCATTCATGTTATCCAATAATAATTTTTTATCATAACCCCTTTTGTGCAGTCTCAAAAATACCTCATTTAGTTCATGATTTAGTTCAGATTCCATACTGGTATGTTGATGTATTCTTTTAAATTCACCATGGGGCAAAGCTTTTAATAAATGGGGAGGATGCATGCTGGTTGCATGCAAAAACATGTTTGCTGAAGTATCCTTTCTATAAGGTCTGAATTCAATGATATTATTGTTTATGAATAAGGTTAGGTCCAAAAAATTAATTTGATTTCGATTGACCTCATAAGAAAAAGAAAGATTGTGTTCATTATCATTCAATGCTTCAAAAAATTCACAAAATTCATAAATATCCCCTTTACATATAAAAATCAGGTCATCAATAAACCGTTTGTACAAGATAACCTTGTGTTGAAAAAATAATGTAGGATATATGAACTTTTTCTCAAAAGAGTCCATATATATCACAGCATAATTGGGAGCATAAGCAGCTCCCATTGCTGTTCCCTTAGTTTGTAAAAAATATTCACCATTGAATGTGAAATAATTATGGGTCAAACAAAATTCTAGAAGTGAAATCAAAAAGTTAGTTGTAGGACCTTCGCCTAACATATTTAAAATTGCATCAAGTCCCCATCTAATGTTAATGTTAGTGTATAGTGATTTAACATCAATAGTCACCCAATAGTAGTCACTGTCCCACGTTACCTTATGTACTTCATTTATTAGCTCTTGGGTGTTACTAATATGAGCACTAACCCTATTGATGTAAATTTTTAATTGTGAATCCAAGAAAACATTAACATTTTCCAAGAAAGATCCAATCCCCGACACTATAGGCCTACCAGGAGGCTCATTGAGGTCCTTATGAATCTTGGGTAAGGCATATAGTACGGGTGGAACAGGGTCCTTTATGTGCATTTTATTAACATCAACATTAGAAAAAAATCCCAATCGTTCTCCCCTTTCCAGAAGATTAAGAAGTTCCTCATTATAGGATTTTAAAGGGTCCCTACTAAGTTTCATGTATTCTTCACTATTGTGAAGCAATTTGTTAACCATAACACAATAATCAGATTTGTTTTGAATCACCCAATTTCCCCCTTTGTCGGCACATTTGAATATATAATTATTCTTAAGTTTCCTAAGATCTTGTAAGGCCTGCCACTCTTCTTTTGTAAGATTACATTTTTTCCTTTCTTTACAAAACTGCTTGAACATCAACTCTGTCTCCTTTAAAAGCACTTTCTGAAACACCAGAATGGCTGGCACTGATATGGAAGGAATAAACCTATTTTTAACATTTCTAAATTTCGGCATATTTAATCTACCATATCCTGTCAAAAAGCTGACATTAGAGGGAATATCAGCATTGCATTCAGTAGAGCAAACATTACTTTCTCCAAAAAAATTATTTTGTTCATCATTTTCATCATACTCATAATTATATATGGACATATTTAACAAACTATCATCAAATTCAATGACATTATAAACTTCATCTTCAATTTCATTTTCAATATTATTAGAGGCATTAGTATTGTCGTCCACTTTACTAAATTTCTTAAAGTAAACTCTTAACAACAGTTTACGAATAAATACTTTCACTTCTAAGTAAATATCAGCAAATGAGGGAAAAAATGTTGGAACAAATTTGCTCCCCTTATTCAAAACATTCCTCATACTGTCACTTAAATGCAAATCAGATAAATTAACACATTCAAGAGAAACAACATTGCGACAAGTCCTGTTTGATATTATAATGTCCAAACCTTCATTTTCATTTGTAACGGTTCCGACCCTTTCTGCCATTTCTGCCATTCCGCCCCTTGTTGTAGGTGTCATTTTGAAAATTTACGTCCTCCGTTGAACTCAAATTAGACTCTTCATTTGAGACCTCTACAGTGTCCCTGTTAACCGCTCGGTTAGGTGCAGCAGTTCTGGCGAAAGAAACATTTTTCACAATATTTTCCTTTTCTGTAGATGAAAATGAAGATGCGGATGCTGAATAATTCCGGCGCTTGGAGCTGCGTGTCCAGCTCCGCCCCCTAGACTGACTACGTACAGGTTCACGCTGCCAATTAAAAATGATACCTGTTTCGTAGTCCTTAAGGTCCCGGACTAACTTATTGCGCTTCCTCTGCAAAACATCTGCCTCTAGTTTAGTCATTTTTTCACTAATATTGGCCATCTGAGTTCTATAGTTGACCTCTGTAACAAGCTCATTCTGTAGTATGGAAATTTCATTTTTCAACTTTTCGTGACACTTTTGGTTACGTTTGATGAGTATACGAAGCCAACCTATAGTGCACGTAAGTGAAGTTTGTTTCCACTCTTCCAGAAGATCACCTTCATCATCAGAAAAAGGTGCATGAGCAGTTTGTCAATACGTAAGCCCCTAGGTGTAATGTTGAGGCTTACATATTTTTCTAATAAACTAGTGTCAAAATATAAAGCGACTTCCTTAGCCATGAGTTTGTTCAACTGGGCAAAACGACCATCAGTATCCGCATTCCTCCCTAAGTTCCATGGATCATGGCTGTTAAATCTCTTATCACGCTCCGTTAACATATCTTGAAATAACATGATGTTAGCTGTATTATGCGTAGCGCTCCGTTCGGAGCCTTCAGTACCTGACATCACTCAAAGTTATTCCAACAAATTCACAATATCAAATCTCAAAAATTTCCATATGAGCAGCTTCCCAGAGAGCACGCTGCGAAAAATACGGCTTGGATCCAAAAATAGTAACCAAACAATGTAGAACAAAATAGAAAAACACACCAAACAGCCAGTATAACGCAGCAAAAGTCTCCTTTATCTTCACAAGACCTGGTACCTCGGCATCTCGCCTTCAATGGGTCACAGTTCATTACAAAACAGTAACAGTCTTTATATACAGATCAATTACATCAATTATTCTATTAATTATACAATTAAATTCAAAAAATGGAGGGAAAAAAACCCATTTAAAAAAACATATTATTATTTTTTAAATACATGTTTTATAAGAGGATATCCCAATGTTTTTTCTGCAAAATTACTCATTTATTATAAAACTTTGTATATATATATGTATATATGTATATATAATAATATATATTAATAAGTAATGGATGTGCTACTGCATGTGGGCATCGTCAAGCCTGCAAATATATTGATAGTACAGGAACATTCTATCATCCTAATCAAAGTAGGACATATAGCTTTGACATTGCTGCAACATGCAGCAGTATGCACATGGTCTATTTAGCTCACTGTTCAGTATGTACAAAATTCTACGTTGGTAAAACTGATCGAACACTGAGAGATGGAATTAAGGAACACTATTACCACATAAGTAAAAGTGATACACTCAGTGCTTTGTCCAAACATATTGTAGACACTGATGCCTCTCATTTGTTCAAGTTTATGGTAATAGGATGTATTCATGAAAACATAAGGAAAGGGAACATCAGAAACCAAACTGAACAGTTGGAAGCCAAATGGATAGTTAGACTACGAGGGGACTATGGACATGGCCTGAATGACAGGATACCACTGAGACCGAAGCTTAAAGCTAGACCACTGAATATGAAGTAATCTGGCATTTACTTATTTTGAATAATAATGATTGTTAAATATAAGTACGTTTTTTGTTTATTTTTATTATTTTAGGTATATTTACATATATATGTAACTTTTTATTCCTTGTTGGATGTTTATTATTCAGTATTTATATACAAATATATTGTACCGAACATTTTTAGTACTATGTCTTTAAGGAAGCAAAGTTTTTAGTCGTGATTTTTTTTTTTTTTTTTTTTTTAGTTATATATAATGAGTAAAGAATTTTAGTTGTGAAATGCATCTGATGAAATAGCTTTGCTATGAAAGTGCTTCTGCTTTTACATTTTATATATTAAATTTATTTTGGAATCCTTTGGTCGTCCTTGGATCCTTCTGTGTATTTTCTGTGTTTTATGACTTAGAGGACCCAAGTTCTGGTTTTGGTTGGTTTTTCCTAAATACAGATATTTTGATGAAGTAGGATAAGTAAAAATGTAATAGGGCGGCCACAGTGGTGCAGCAGTTAGTGTTGCCACCTCACAGCAAGAGGTTCCCCGGTTCGATTCTCGGGTGGGGTACCTTCTGGGCGGAGTCTGCATGTCCTCCCTGTGGTCGCTTGGGTTTCCTCCTGGTGCTCTGGTTTCCTCCCACATCCCAAAAACATGCTGTAGGTGGATTGGACACTCTAAATTGGCCCTAGGCATGAGTGTGTGTGTGCCTTTTGTGGAAGGTTGGGCGCCAGGCTAGCAACTCGACAACTTAAAACTCCACTGCCAATCATGAGCGGACAGGTGATACGCTGTGGCGACCCCTAACCGGGAAAAGCTGAAAGAAGAAGGATAAGTAAAAATGTAATATTTTTTTGCCTGATGTAATTGTTCGCAAAGTCAATGAAGGAATTCAGTCGCCCACCCAACAGTTGCTGGACAGAAACACCAGTTCTTCGTTGCAGTGCTGCTTGTCGGAGTAACGGTTGCTGTGAGGAGAAAACTGCTTTAAGTGGAAGAGCTCGAGCCTTGCTTTAGCCAGGAATAGAGCAAGACAAACCATCTTTTCCCCAAGACCCTGATTGCAGATGCAGTGGATATCCTGCATGGTCTGGTTTTAACCAAAGCAGATGGGCTTGGTGATTGACCATTTTTTACTTGCTGTTTATCGTGGTCCTCCTGGACTTGTACTCCTCTGTTAGTTTTTCTTTGGGTATTGCTGAACATTATACAATGGAGGGTGTCAGTCCATCAAACTCACCCTTTCAACATTCCAGCAGGGATGTTATATCCCTGTAACACCCCTGTTGACAGCGGTTCACCACAGGTGCAAGAGAGACTGCTAGAACAAAAACAAACAGTAAACAAAAGTAAATAAATGCAAACCAAAGGAGGCACCAACACCAGAAAGCATCAAAAAGTTACCAGTTGTTTTACAAACATTCATTTTTATTATTTATTAGTTGTCTTGTACAGTATGTGCTTTAAAACTTCCATGATATTCCAAAAATTCCTGTAGATTACATTTAATGATTTGGTGACTTCTTAAATGCTGTACCACTGAATTTCTCTCTCTACAGTGACAATTTTGTTAAAGTAAGGACAGTCCACTCATTTAGTAACTAGGCAGCTTAATCAGCTCATGTTCATAACAAAATGTATGAAAAATCAACCACCATTTTAGCAATCTGTCCTTTTTTTTTTTTTTTTTTTTTTTAAGCATTTTAAAGCCAGCACCGTCTTAACCATTATGAGCACTCCACACTCTTGTAGAGAGGAAAAATCCTCTCTTATGAAGTTGTGATCACTATTGACCTCATGACATTGTATGGTACATGATCACAAATCACCTAAAACAACTTCTGTTGTGTAATCTTAGTAATGCCTTGAAGGGGTGGGAGTCGTAATGAGATTTACTCCCTTTTGGACAGAAATGTTTTTCTCTCGTTAAAAACAAGAAACATCTTTATTAAATTATCACTTATGACATAGGCAATCCTATATTTATACAAATGAAAACAAACCATATTGACATAATTTTAGTTGCAGACATTCTACATCACATCTGGATCTATCCAATCCCTGTCAGTCAAACATTACATAGCTTATTCAAATCCTGTCTTCTTTTAAAACTCATTCCTCCACTGCATGTATTGTTCCCACAATTCCCATATTTTTTTTCTATGCAATTTCAATTTGCGCCTACCCTTTTCCAAATATCACATTTCTAGCTGTTTTATTTTGTTACTATATCCGCTACTTCTAGTACAGTAGGTTTAGACTTTGATTTCCATTTTCTAGCAATTGCTTCCTTGGCAGCCGCCATAATTGCTCATCAGGGTCTTAATATATCTAGGAAATTCCGATTCATTGTCATTGCTCAAAAAAATAATTTCCTTAGTTTATACCGGTTTGCTCACCCACTATTTCTAATAGAGTAGTCTGCCAACTCATTACACTCCCAGAAAATATGTTCCCAATTACCTTTTTCTTCCCTACCACTCATCCAACATTTGCTGTTTACCTGAGGAAAAATTCTTGGGTATCTTTATACCCCAGGTAGATGCCAGTGTAAACACTTCTAACCACAGATCCTAAATCTTCCAACCTTTGTTGCATATTTGGGAGAAGTCCTCATTGTTTTTTTGCGAATTGCTTATCCAGTCCATCTTCCCAATCCTTTCTAACCTCCTCTAATTGATTGTTATAGTTATCTTGCAAATGTTATATGCTCTAATAATTATTCCTTTTTAAACAGCAGCTTTTGTTCTAAATTTTACTAAAAAAACTCTACCAGTACTAGTCTTTCAATTAGAATCCCCCTATTTCTTTCTTTTTGCCTATACTCTGATGTCAGTCCTTGATACTGAAGGCAATCTCTAACCTGCAGTCCAAATAAATTCTTGGTCTCTTTCCTTTCTCTTACCTTTCCCTCTCTGTTTGCTCCCATTACCATGGTTCTTTTGCCAGTTTTCTCCAATAAATTCCAGCCCCCTCTTGCCTATTGTCTGTATACCTAATTGCACTCATCCCTTATCGGCAGAACTAACTTTCTAAAGTCATGTGCTGACTTAGTTCTTAGAATACTTTCTTCTACTTTATGAATACATTATTCTGTATGGTGGCTGTTCTCCTTAAGGATCTGCATCTAAAATCCCAGTCTCACTTTGTTTCTTGAGCTTCCCCCCTGTTTTGTCATCATCCCTTTCCACTGTGAATTACAACTTGCTTGTGCTATGTATCGGAGCCTTTTTAGCTCTGAAATACCCCTTCAAATTGAGTAATCCCAAACCGCCTTGCTCTGTTGAAAGAATACACTTATCCCACTTGACTCTTGCTGCTTCTCCTTTCAGATGATATCCTTCAGTTCTTTTTTGATTGCTATCCAGAACTTCTCTGGTTGATAAAAAATATTCCTGATCTGTGTGTAAAACTAAAGGGACTAAAAGTATTTAACCTCTTGTATCTTGCTATCCATATCTAAAAAACAGAACTTTCAATTTCTCAGTTTTTGTATTATCTTTTGATTAGTCTCTTCCCACATATCCGTAGCAGCCACAACAGAATCCTTTTTAATCCATACTCTTAAGCCTGGCCAGAATGTTTGATCCTTTGGACTTTGATCTCAGGCTTCGGTCTAGATAACCAGCAATAAAAACTCACCATAGCTTCTACCCATTTAAGATGATCTTATAGTTTAGATCAATGTTGAGGATTCAGTTTTCTTGAACTGCTTGTTGTATAATCGGGTGTGGGTGTGTGTGTTTGTGTGTATGTATGTGTATTTCGATATACATATATGTATATGCATTTTTATATAAGTGT
>NC_056726.1:19241651-19266651 GCF_019279795.1 Protopterus annectens | reverse complement strand
TAGTGTCCTGTTTATATGAAAATAAGCTTCATTGTGGCAGACTTCCAAGTTTGCTGCACACTGATCAATACCTTAAATTTAAGCTCTTCCACTGTGACAATAGAAACCTGAGAAAAGGAGTGCCAATGAAAGTGTTATTTGGGTACAATTCATTTACTGGCTGGATGCCAGCAAAGAAGAAATTTGGAGAACCTGACAGGAAATCACTCATAAGATGAAGAGAAAACCTTGGCCGGGAAGGATCCTGCAGCCTTTCAGCAAGCAGAAGCTCAAGTGGTGGCTAAGGTCTTCCCCTCATTGACAAAAGGTACAGGGTGGGATTCTGACATCGGATTATTGGCTAGGCTTAAAATGACTCTTCAGGGCAGTTAGCTTAGCATTCACGTATGAACCCCTGAACTAGCTATTCAGAAAAACTGATAAAACTGCAAAAATCAGAGGATGAAATTAAGAAAAGGCTGACTGGCAGTAAGGCTTCTCATGAATAGCTGTTTTAAAAAATATTCAGTTTAGAAGACAGTGCACAGTGAAAACTTGATTTTCTGCTATACCAGAGAAACTGGAAGGAACAGACTGTATTAATGCTATGAAGGCACAAATAAGCAACTGGACTAGTGTTCCATAGAGGATTTGTTAAGGGAAAAGACATATTGATTGTATGCTGCAAACCTGGCCTTGAGAAAGAAGCCAAGACCAATATTAGTACAGATGAAGTCATACCAACAGGAAGAGCAGACCCTGACAAAACTGTGTTAGAAGGGCAAAGTTTTAAAAATGTAAGATGGCAGAGTGATTGTGGAAAATGATTATTCACTGTATACCAGGCAGAAGAGAAGCAAATTTATCCAAAGCAGTCACGGAATATGAAAAGGCAGGTGTGAGATTCATGTTGTATCCTGCAAAGTATTTTTTCCTGGACGATCAAAGGCATTTTTTGATGTATAACAGGCTAAGGAAGAAATAAAGTTTATCCAACAAAAAATGAGTAGCAGAAGGGTCTCTGCTTCTCATTCTTCTGACAACAAAGCTCATTGAGATACTTTGCCAATGAAACCTTTTTCAGTGTTCCAAAGGAAAATGATTAAGAGAATAAGAGAAAAAGCACAGGAATTGGTTAGAATAATCAAGAGTGCATTGGACTTGAACCAGAGCATAGTGTTGGGAGAGGGAGATGATTAAGAAGAAGACCAGCAGTACTGAAATTAGTGAATGCATGTGAGATTATAAAGCCTCTGTCACATTTGTAAAATATGGCTTTACAAATATAAAAATGGCTGAGAAGTCTGGACTTTTGCTGACTTTGTTAAAGTTGTGGGTGGACTGCAAAGCATATACCCTGCATTATTTCTTTACTGTTTAGAAGGACACAAATAGGGGAAAAAGGTAACTGTTAATAAAACAATTTTTTGTTCATAGTATCGAGACAAGTTGCTTGTTGTATTGTAAAGCACTTTAGTGTGCAGTAAGGTGTATTTTAAATGGGGGGTATTTTCAGTGACTGTGCAACTAAAAATGTCCTTTACCACATACAAAGTATAGGTTTTACAGTATAACATGAGAAGAAGGGCTGAATAGAAGCAATATAAGTTAATATAATGCTGTAATATTTGGCTATTGCTGTGCTGGGGGTGTGGACTTTGAAAATGTACTGAGTATATTGTATGTAGAACTAAAGTGATTTGTCCTTGTTTTTACAAGGGTGGATGTCTAGATTAAGGTCTTTGCTGTAAGCTATAAAGACATTTTTGCAAGCAAATAAGCTTGAAAAATAAGACAAGATGACAAAAACTATTAGCAATGCTAAGAGTCTTGTATCTGCAAAGATATTAGCTTGTTTTTTTATTTTCTGTTAATGAATGTTCTAAGTGTGAGACTAGAAGTCTGCATCTGAAGCTGAAGGCAGTTTGCCAGACTAATTTTGTACATTCTGTTCTGAATTAAATTTGTAAAGATTCCTTCATGCATCTGCAAGTTGTTCACGTTTTTTTTTCCCTCTTTGCTGGCTGCTTTTACATGTAGACAAGATGTCTGTAGTTGCAAGCAATTGATCTTGAGAGTTCTGAGCATTCTATGCAGAGGGAAATGCAAAATTTAAAGGTGCATTGAAAAGCAGTTCTAGTGGAATAAGATAAAAAAGCCTCACCAGCAGCCTTGATACTTCAGTGCATTTAATAGAACAGTACATAATTTAATTTAGTTTAAAATTAGTCCGTGCACTTAAAAGTTAATGTTTTCTGAAAACATACAAGCTGTTTTTCACATGTAGGAGAGGAATACAGATAAAAGATTAGACAGCATTGGTGTAAATGGGAACATAGGCTGTAACATGCGATTTACCATGGGTAACCCTAATTTTAGATTAGGTTATACCTTTGGGTGCAGCGTTCAATTTGGAGTAGTTGTTCCTGTCTTGAAGGTAAGTTTAATTTGTTAAAATGTATATAGTTTTGTGTGTTCGCTATAAGTTAATAGGGAATGGGGATGTTTTGAAAATGCATTTAGTCTTTTGTTTGAGGGCTTTCATTAAAGCAGATGGTCTTGAGAAATGTGACGGTACAAATGTAGATGAGAATTAAAACACTATAAAAATCAGCCTGTCAAATATTAGTGTGTGCATGTAAGACAAAAGTTGGAAATACACATTAAAAAAAAACTGTTGTGTAAAATAAGCAAGATCAATAGCTTTTAATCATACTGGAACAGTAGTATCTTGAAATGTAAATGGTCTTACAGGTGGAGACAAAAAGGAAAGAGTATTGAATTATATTAAGAAATGCAGAGTGCAAATAGCAATGTTGCAAATGACACATTTTAAAAGAAATGAGTATATGAATTTGACAGTGAGGATTTCAGGTTGGATATTCAGCAGAATATTAGTGACAAGGAAAAGGGGAGTAATACTATTGATTTGCTAGCTCCAGTAGTAATGGAAGGCGAAAAAGACAGTGGTAAATGTGTGGTAGTAAGAGACTGTTGTCAAGGGAGGAGGCTCATGCTGGCATGTATTTCTGTTCCACCAAAAGATTATTTTATGGAGCTTAAGAACATTTTGAGAGAAATCCGCTTTTAGCAGGGTATATTACTTTTAGGTGGGGACTAGAACTTGATTTGTAATGGTGAAGATTTATCAGGGGGACCTAGAAGGAAGAAAATAAAACAGGGTAGGTTTCTGAAGAAATTTATAAAAGCATTTGGGATGGAAGATTTGAATTCAGTAGTAGGAACTCCACATAATTATCCCCCATGGTACAATAACTGGGTTAGATTGGATAAAAGTTATATTTCACAGGAGCATATGGATTTAATTCAAAGCTTTGACACACATCCAATAACTGTTTCAGATAATGCACCAGTAATAACTAAGATAGAAATGCAGGGTAATGAAGTAAGAGTCACTGGTGCTTTCCCACCTACTTGTTAAAAAGAAATGAATTTAAAGACTGGGTAGTGCAAATTATTCGAGAGTTATTAGGGAAATTTCTTCAGAAGGAATAGCTAGCGAGCTGAATGAAATGGAGTTTAAAAATAAGACGAAATATAGTAAGAATTAATAAGAGTTATTTAGAGGGGTCTGACAAACGTTTAAGTATTGCAGAACAGGGGGGATCTCACAGAACGAGAAGAGCAAATACAGAGTGCTAAAGAGAAAATGAGAGTATTTGGATAATATACATGAGTTTAAAAATATTGCTATTAACTTTTTTTGTCAACTCCGGGGCAGAAAGCATGCACAAAATAAAGGGTTGCTACCAAACCTATGGAGCCTATGACAAGAAAACTAACCGGGGATCTTATAGAGATATTGGAGATAGTTTGGAAATTGAATGAACATTTATATATAGCATAGAATGTGGAACCCAAGAGCACAAATGGAAATATTTATAGAAGACTTAATTATGCCAAGGTTACAGGAATGATGTGGCTCAACAAGTAATAGTGTATAATCAATCTGCAGGGAAGTCTCCAGGAACAGATGGTATTTCTGTGGAGGTTTGGAACATAGGAGAGACGAAAGTGATAAAAATTTGGAAGATTTTCTTTATTACTGTTTTAAAAGAAGGAAGCACCAGCATGTGGAAAGCTGTGGTGACTGCATCACTTAAAGACAGTAAACACCCATCAGGCCCAGCCTCATATAGACCCACTATAATTTGAAATCATGATTATAGAGTCTTTGTCTATACTAGTTAAAAGAATGGCAATGGTGTTACTAACATTACTATAGATCAATGTGGTTTTGTGGAGGGAAGGCAATCTTTGACAACATTAATAGAACTGTGAAGACTCGGAGGGAATCGGAATGCAAGAAAATACTGCTGTTAGTGGGTTTTGATGCAGAGAAAGAATTTGACAAAGTAAACTAGAATTTTATGAGTGGGGCAACACATTCAGTGATACAGTAATAAAGTTAAGTTGGAGGATATGTGAAGGGATGGTGCCAAGAATATTTATGGGGACACAATAGAATGAAGTATTTAGGGGTATAGATTAAAACAACATTTGTTATGGCAGCTAAGGATATGTGGGAAGAGAATAAACAAAAGATAATATAAAACTATGAAACTGGAAGCTCTTGTTGATGGATATGGGCAGAAAGATACAAACAGTGAAAATATTTTTCAGTTCCTTTAGTTTTATATACAATTCAGGCATATTTTTATTAACCAGAGGAGAAGTTATGCATAATTAAAGAGGTGATGGAATTTACCTGGGAGGGGAAGATGGCAAGAGTCCAGTGGGATAAGTTGATCCTTCCAATAGAACAAAGTGGTTTAAGATTACCTGATTCGAAGAGATATTTTAGGGCTACACAATTAAGGTTCATAAATGTAACCCAGTCAGAAAGGTATAATTCAAAGTGGAAAGAGATGATTGTGGTGAAAAGGAGGGAGGATTCAAGAAATAAGGAGTGAGTGGGATATTGAATGCAGATCCTTAAGGAGAATTAACAGCCATATGGAATATATTTATAAAGTATCAGAAGGTATTCTAAGAACATAGCCAAAACTAGAATGGAAAAAGGAGATTTTGCCAAAAAGGATGATTGCTGTTAGCGGTATAGAGAATAGGAAAGAGGGGCTAGAGTTTACTTGAGAAATCTAACAAAGGAACCAAGGCATTAGAAGCAAGTAACTAGAGAGGGAAATGTAATAGAGTGGGAAGAGATCAAGAAGACATTTGGATTGCACTGGGAATTGATTTCAGAGTATAGATAAACAAAAAAGATAGGCGACTCCTAAGTGAAAGACCTGCCGTGGTGGAGTTTTTAGATGAATCTAGAACATAGCTGCTGTTACAGAATAATTAGTAGGGCATATAATGTTACACAATAACTATTAGAGTCAATCAGAGGAGGTTGGAAAAGGTTGGGAAGCTAGAGTGGATAACCAGTTTACAAGGGAACAGTGGGAGGACATATATATGGCTCCATTTATGCAACAAATTCAGAAGATTTAGGATTTTTGCTTGGAGGTATTTGCGTAGATATTTTTATACCTCGAGCAGACTCCAGATATATGGCAAATGTTGGAGGTGTGACAGAGGAGAAAAAGGTAACAGAGAACCTATGTTTTGGGAGTGTAATGAGTTGGCAGACTTAAAAATTTGCTACAGAGTGCTTTGCCAGAAATATTGGGTGAGCAAATATGTGCAACTAAGGAAATGATTGTTTTGAGCTGGGACACAGGATCTGAATTGCCTAGACATAGTAAAGCCTTAAGTTTAATTCTGATTGCTGCTAAAAAAAAAATCTTGAAATTGGAAATGAAAGTCTAAGCCAGCTGTATTTGAAGTATTGAAATTGTAAAAGAGGTAAAAGAACTGGGAGAATGAACTTTATGGAAGGAGCAAATTACATAGAAATAAAGGAATTTGTGACAATGCATGCAGGATAATGTTCAGGAAGATGAGTGAAGTTGAAGAGAAGGCAGAAATTGAGTGATGTGTGAAATGTTTTACTGAAAGATGGTTGATATAAAGAAAGGGAACTTTTAATATGTGTGACCCCCCCCTCAAAAACGTTAATGGGCCAGATTAAATAACACCTACACTGTCTGCAAAGTGTGTATTTAAGAACATCTCTACCACATTTTTTGTGCTTTCTAATTACTCCGTTTATTCCAAGTTTAATGTAGTGCACACTTTGTGGTAATCTTTATGAACCCCCTCAGCTTTTAAAGCTGCAAGAAAATCAGTAGGAAAACTAAAATTAGGAGTAACAAAGTGTGAGTTATGCTTGTTGTTTGTTCACTCAGAACGTGTACACTTGGTGTACACTTGGTGTAGGCATTAATGAATCCCAGGGCATATTTTTCTTTTCTATTAATGTACACGTGCCTGTGTCTTGAGTGATATTTTAATAAGTGTTTAAAGTTAATTGTGGTACAACACTACTAAATTAACAAACATTATACATTGACATAAACAATGCAAGAATGAAATAATTAGTTTCATAAACGTTCATGTCAATCATTGCAATAAGATGATGCAGATAGCAGTTGAAAAAACATGGTAAAGTACATTCATGCTCTGAAATCGAAAATATAAAAACCAACATGATCGGGACAGCTAAACTGTTCAGAGTATGACTTTTTTATTGAAAAAACCTTTAAATAGCGCTTTTGTCTAACTTATTGTAGATATCTTAAGAAAAAAAATAAAAAGACCTGAAAAGGCCGTAACATCATAAAACAGCCCCTTTTTGTATCAAACTGGAAAAGTATGCAATAATGTATCAGAAAAGATAGCGAGGATTCTTAAAGTGACCTGTGCAATTTAAAAATAACTTGTGCTGTTTAAAAACAATAATAAAACTTTGTAACACTGAAAACCAGTGTCGACAAATCCAGCAAAAAAATATTAAAAGATCCACTTTGAAAGTAAAAATTGCATCATTCTAATGAATGCTGTAATTAAATAGGGTGCAGGAAAAAGTAACTTCAAAATGTGCAGTCAAAACTCAGTTTAGAAGCCTTATATTTCAATTCACTAGTAATAGATACTGCTTCATTTAAACCTGGTACATTAGTGGCATCTAAATGTAACTGCCACATAATTATTTATGCAGTAATAAATTCTGCCTGTCCTCTATGTTGTTTTCATCCACAATCCTTTCAAGAATGGAAAATCTAAACATAGAAAAATGTTTGCAGCTTATTGTATACCTTGCTAGGGCACTTTTGTTATTTCTTTTTTTTAATGCTATCGAAATGCTGATAAATATGTTTATTAAGTGAATTGTTAGTCTTGCTTATATAAAAGCTGTGCATGCCAGGTGAGGTAAACAACTTTAGATGTATAGCAAAACTATCTGCCCCTAGTAAGCCATCTCCTAACAATGTCCCACTATAATCATTTTTTATATATATATATATATATATATATATATATATATATATATATATATATATATATAGAGAGAGAGATATATAGATATATAGATATAGATATATAGATATATAGATATAGATGCATTGTTGGCACCGGCCACATTACAGTGTCTCAAAATATCCAGTGCATGATTTTTTATCTGATCTCTTTAGAATTTTCTTGAAGTTTAGACTGTTTTTATAAGTATAAGAAGGCATACCATCAAAGTGACCTTTAAAGTCACTTTCATTTTGTACTAATGGCCTGTTTTTTTAATATAATATTCCTGATGACTGCTGCATCCAAGGAATAATGAATGATGAAATTCTGATTATGTCCCTTTGTTCACGTCTGTTAGTTTCATCGGTACATAAACCATGATGTATAATTGGAGCGTGCGTCCTTAGTTCTCTCTGCCCAGATTTCTTCTTTGATCTTCTCAACCATCTCCTCAGGCAAGCCACTGTCCAAAAACATATTCTTTAATAACTTAAACTGTCTAGCGCACTTATTATTTGATGTGAACCTAGAAATTAGTGCAAATTGACTGAAAATACAGAAATGAATTATAGTATATAGGTTTACGATATATAGATGTAACTAGTGTGCTGTCAGTATTCTTTATAATTTATTCTTAAAATATTTGGTATCCCAACAATACATTCAAACATATTGGATCTACCAAAATAATTGTTGGAATTACTTTTTTTTTTTTTTTTTTTTTTAGATTCTTCTATCTTGCATATCCGATCTTGATGCCAGTGAATATCTAGTGTTTTAATCCACCGATAGTATAATCAAACTGCTGTCTGTATCTGTACTTTGGCTATCAGTGGCTCAGCTCTATTCTTCATGAGCTGTTGCAGCTTTCTGTTTTGTCCCTTTGTAAGTCATTGCATTTACAAATGTCTGTACATTCTACACACACATCACACACGTGTGTGTGTGTGTGTGTGTGTGTGTGTGTGTGTGTGTGTGTATATATATATATATATATATATATATATATATATATATATATATATTTTTTATATATATGTATATTATATATATTTATACATATATATTTTCTATATATATAGTATATATAATATATATTTATATATATAATATATATAATATATATATATATATATATGTATATATTTACACATACATAAGATGTAGAGAGTGTGAATGTATTTAAACAGACTATACTATGGCAACAAGCAGCTGCATGTAATTCTTAAACATTTCTCGTCAGCACACTTTAATGTATATGCATCTAGTGTTAGGCTGACTTGATGTTGCTTGGTAGTTGCTAGATTGCTGTAAGCTTGTACTACGCTTACCAAAAAAATGTACGTAATAACTGAAGTATGTGCACAGTGTTAGTGTGAGTGCCTCAGTAGGGCCCTAGTTCTGTAAGCATCTGGGTAGTTGTTTGCATTTGCAACAGAAAGATGTGGAAATGAGAAAGATGCTGAAAGGGCAGTTTAGAATGTTGACAGAGGTTGCTAGTTGCTATATAACAGGTGCATTTGAGCTACAGCTGTAAATTGGGCTGGGGTATGACTGAGGAGGTACCCTAGTGGGGCTATGGGACATGAATAGTAACTGTGCCAAAGTGATGGAACTGGAAGATGTTTCAAGGGGGATAATGGGTGCATGGATAGGGATCATAACTTGGGAAAACTGCTGTCTGTATTCTGGTTTTATTTATCTACGGTTTTATCCAGAACTCTGTCTGGAAGCATGTGTAAACTGGCAGAGTTGATCAGTGGGATGCTTTGTGTATGGTAGATATATGCTGTGCTGCATTAGTAGGTCACACTTTATGATGTGGTAAGAATTTGCTTAAATATAGTATGATGCAAATTTCTTACTTGTGGTGTCAGTCTTTGGTATTTACAATAGTTTCCTGTTCTCAAAGTTCTTGCAGGGCTGTTATAATAACTTTTCACATTCCTTCCCATATAGAAGCTCTTTATACTGAATCCTTATAAGCTGATCATTACCCCAATTCTAGCCACCAGCTTATAAAATATGTTTGTGTCTAAATTTTATAAAGGTTCCTTGTGTTTCACACTGCCTTTCATAGCCTTCCTCAAGACAGCATTTCTCATCTTGCGACTTGTGATAGTTTTTCTTAACTCCTATCTTGCTGTGGCGACCTAGCCATACTGAAACATTTCACATATCAGTATGAAGTCTGCTGACAGTATGCCTATCGATCATCAGAAATAAATTTCTTAAATGCAAGTTACAAATAAACTTCATTTACAAAATCTCCTCATTAAACTACAGATAATATTGATTGTAATGTCCCATGTTCTCTAACTGTTATTTTTTAAACTTACTATAATACGCAGTCAGTGCCCATCCCCATCTCCTTAAATGATCAAACAAAGCTTTAGCAGGTTTTGTGGATAGCAAGTTTATTTTGAACGAATTAATACACTATAGTCTGTATATGAACTTTTAAGAATACCACAATTTATGGTGTGCTGCACTGTCCAATACACTGTCATTATCTGTTTACAAAGATGTTACTTTAAAGATGTTCAGTCTGTAACCCCAAAGTGAAAACATTTTACTTGTCCAGCAACTGCTCAAGGAAACAGGCAGATAAAAATAAATGTGTGTGTGTGTATTATATAATTTGTGGGTGTGTTAATCTATAAATTCTCTATCTCTTCCTGTTTGTAAATTCACACTTCCTTTTTCAGTATGTTCTTCCTTTACATCTGGTTCTTTTAAACTTGTATGCAAGGAATTTGTTTTTAGCTTTCTATAGCACTAGCTTTCTGCAGCAGTATCTCATTGCAATACACATAGCTAAAAGTTCAGTTATTTATTTTGACTTTTATTTTGTATTGTTTTAGAAAGCATTATCTTTTTAAGTGTCTGAATTCCTTTAGGCATGGTCTGTTTTCTTTTATACTGACTGTAGGAGATTTGACCAGGGCACCAGGTAATTCTGCTCTTTAAGATGTGTCAATAGATCTTTTGTATCTACCAGAACTACAACCATCTTGGGGAGACTTGACTTTGGTTTAAGGGGTTATCTGCAGAATGGCATCTCAGGAGTATAGCACAGTGGGTATCCTGCAATGAAGTGGCAGTACTGGAGCATAAATCCAAGAATTTTGTATGGAAAAAATATGAAAGAATAGCCCTTTGAGCTATTTGAGCTGAGCTAAAACACCAAGCAGTAGTAGTAAGAAGTATTTGTAAATTAAACTCCAAACAGTAATAATACATAGTAAAAAAATCTTGTTGCGATTAAATTTCTTCACTTTTGCAAATAAAAACAGCTTCACATTCTTTGTACCATAACAACCAATCTTCTTGTGGTTAAAAAATAGCTTCACGTCTTAGTAGCAACATATCTTTATTCTGGACGCAGGAGATTTCCTCAAGATAATCCGCAACATCAGAGTAGATAAGGACTCTTCCTTGGTGACTGTCGTTGTAGAAGCACTCTATACAGTGCTTCCAAATGATCACTGCATTCAGGCAGAAATATAATTCTTCAGGGATCAATGGGCAGGGTTAGATTTCGAGACAGAAGCTATCAGCTGACTCCTCTGTGTTCTGCTTTGTAACCACTTTCTCCATTTTAACAAATCTTTCTACAGGCAGCAGTGGGGTATTGCTATGGAGACAGCTATGGAAAATGGGAGAAAGAACACATATATGACTGTCCCTTCTACCAACGTAAGTTATTGTTTCTGATACATTGATGACATTTTTATTATTGGGAACAACATGGAGACAAGGTTACTGGAATTTTTTAACTACATTGGGAACTCCATGAATTTCCTGGACTTTACAGCTTCCCACAACAAAGACATTGTTAATTTCCTAGACCTCACTATATGAAAACTGGAAGGATCTGACTGGCTGTCAAATAACTTGTACCAAAAACACACCAGAGTAAACTTACTATTGCACTGATTCACAAAAGTGAAGACATTTTTTCCCTTAATCTTTGTTTTATTAATTAGAACAACATGTTCAATAAAGTTAACAGTAGCATTCAAGGTTAGACATAAATTAAACAAGTAACTATATACACAATTATTTACATAGGTGCCATTTAACTTGAAGAATGCAATCTTACTAATGCTTCAATAGGAAGAGAAGAAGCGGGGGACTAGAGAACGATTAATAAATATAGGGAAAGGTGAATTAATGTACCCTAAATTCAAGTATTTAGTTCCATCAGTATACTTTAGTAATTAAGAAGATAAAAAAAATCTGAGAAGATCTAGATTAGGGTTATTAGAGGTTGAAGAGTTATTGCAAAATATGATTAAATAGTATGTTCCAATAATGAAATGTGAATATACTTTTTGATTAAACACCAAACGTTTGTAAACCCCTCCCATGTAACAGATGATTTATCTAATGTAATGTATAGTTTGATTAATATAAATAGGGTAACCAAAATATGGGTTTGCAATCTCTTCATATCGGGAAAAGGAATGTGTAGCATGGTAAATTCCCATGAAAGTGTGGATTGTTCATACCCCATCTTTTGTAGTTTAGCTTTCAGAAAATTCCAAAGTTTTTATAGTCACACTTGCAGCTCAGAATATATGAAAGAGATTAGCTCTTTGAAATTCACAATAAGGAAAGAAAGGAGAACTTGAGTGGTTAAATTTATATAGAATTGTAGCGGTGGGGTATGTATTAAGAATCATGAGGTATGTATAGGAAATTTTTTTTTCAGAGGAATTAAAGTGGATATTTTATGTATTGTTTTGTTTGATTAGTAGAAAAGGATTTGCCTTAGACCAATAATTTGAGAGCAGGATATTGTCCTGGTATCTAATCAATACAGTTAATTTATATGTACTTGAAATAATTTTTTCCTCTAACAATTTCTAGAGAGTTTTTACAAATCTGTATATCTTTAACAACTAGGCAACTGTTAGATATGTAGCTAGAACACATTTCCTTGATCTGTCTTAGAATAATAATATAGCTGTTGGAAAGATTTAATGTAGTTCTCATCTCTGTAATAGCAGTTTCTAAAAGGAGAAAAAAAAACAAGCACTCATTTTTCCTTTAGAAGAGGAAAATTGGTTAAGTTTAACATTGAATTATTGAGTTTTAAATTTGGGTTAAGATGTATTGGTTACAGAGTTGCAAAAGCAGTAGATAGCTTTAATGAGTCAAATAGTGTTTGTAAATTAAGCAAGTATTTTGTAGCTTTTCAAATTCCTTTTATGAAGAAAGGGGAGAGCCTTAAGATTCAACTTGAGAGATTTAACATATTTGTGGTGTAATTCTAACCAGTAAGGCAACCAGGAATTTCCATTAAGATCATGTTCAGCAATTTTTATTAATCTGCTCATATCAATAATATGAAAATATAATCTGAAATCTGGAAGGTTTAGTCCCACATTTACTTTAGACAACATCAATTTGTGATAAGAAATCCTAACAGATTTAGGGGACGAAATGAATTTAGCCAGATTAGAGTATATCTTTTTAAAAAATGTGTTGTTTATTATTACTTGAGGGACCATAAAGATATATAATAGCATTGGTGATATATTCATTTTTACAATTGCAGCTTTAGACAAGAAAGGTAATTTAAGCTTATCCCATCTACTACAATCTTGTTTTGTGTTCTGCCATACATGTATGATATTGTTTTGATAGAATTCCAAAGTATCTTGATAAAATGAGATCCCTAAATATTTTATGGACTTATTTTAATTTTGGTTGGACAAGGGTATAATGATAGCACACCGGCCGAGGTTAAAGGAAAAATTGCAGATTTGTCTAGCTTTAGTTTAGAATTGGAAAGATATGAAAATCTTTCTATTGTCTTCAATAGTTTGGGTATATCAGATCTTGGTAAGATGAAATATAAATTTAGATCATTTGTAAAAGCTGATAAAGCAATTCTGGTATTATAAATTGATAGGGGTGCAATGGAAGGTAGATTGGTTAACAAGTAAAAACAAAGGTTCCATGTATAGATTAAAAAGATCCGGGGATAATGGACACCCCTGTCTTGTTCCATTTTTAATGACAATTCTGTTAGAGGTACTCCGATCTGTATATAAAGAATGTATGCATTATCACAGATTATCTTAATAAATTGAATAAAGCTTGGGGGTATTCTAAAATATGGTAATACCAATAGCAAAAAGTTTAAGTTTAGTCTATCAAATGCTTTATATGTTTCAGTAACTAAAGCAAATATTGGGTATTTATTTTGTTGAGAAAATTTCATTAGAGCCTCTAGAGTGAGTGTATTGTTGAGAAAATTTCATTAGAGCCTCTAGAGTGAGTGTATTGTCACAAGTTTGTCTAAAAGCAATAAAACCTGACTGTTCAGGTGATTATATTTGTTATTATGGGTTTTATTCTATTAGCCGTTATTGTTTTAAGTATGTTATCGTTTCAAGTTAATTAGGGAAATAGGTCTGTAGCTCTTAGGATCCTTGGGGTTAGCATTTTCTTTAAGAATGAGAATAGCTGTAGAGGAATTAAAGCATACACCAGTAATGTTATTATGTATCATGTAATTAAGTAAGAATAGTGGTACTCTGGAAACTCTTGAGCAAAAAGTTTTATAAAATTCTGCTGTAAAGCCATCCAGTCCTGGGGTCTTATTAGTTTTTAGGTTATTAATTTCATAACCATCTCTTGTTGAGAAATAGGAGTTTGGAGACTATTTTGTTGTCTTTGGTCGATCTTTGGAAACTTTGTGTTCCAAAAATGGATTTTCTCTTGTTCTGATGCAGAGGATGTTTGATCTCCAAATATTTGTGAATAAATATTTCAAAAAGGTTAAGAATATCTTCATTAGATCTTGGCAAATTATCTCCGAGATAGTAGGAGAATATTTCTTTGGTTAATTAGATATGCCAGGAACCTAGACGGGATTTGTGATGCTTTCGTGTAATTAGCTAAAATTTAAGTTTTATAAAATGTCAGATGGTTGGCATTAAGCAAGTAGAATTTTTTCTGAAGAGTAAATAACTGATTTTGAGTTTCTTTTTCAAAGTTTATTTGTAATTCTGATTTCAGTTTGATAATTCTTTTTTAACTGAGCTTTCTTTATCAATATACAGTTTCTTATAGTAAGTTGCTTTATTGATGAGGAAACCCCTTATCTGGGCTTTAGTGGGTGCCCACTCAATCTCAAAGGGAATTTGGGAAGTGGGTGTCGTAAGTTTCCCAGCATCAAATTAATTTCTTCCTCAATATCTCCCTTTATTAGTAAGTTAGAGTTCAGAGTCCAGTTATAACCCCTGTATCAAAAGTTCTGCTTATAGGTCCAATTTATAGTAAGTGTAATTTCGGAGTGGTCAATCTAGTTTGTGTAACACTTAATGCTCATATTCAAAAAAAATTCTAATATTAAAAAAAATCAATTCTAGACCACATTTTATGGCACTCTGAATAAAATGTAAACCTCTCTTTTGTTTGATTTTGGCAAATATAAAGATCAAATAGGACAAAGTAATTGTTTAGTTCCGATAATGCAGTAGTTGCTTGAAATGTTATACAGTTTGCTTCAGTTTGTTCCATCTATTAAGGGACCTTGGTAAGTGTTCCAGTCAACTCCTAAAATAAATTTTGGAATGCAAATAATATTTTGTATATGGACATGAAGAGTTCTTGTTGCTTTCTACAGGGGGTATAAATATTTAATATCAAAATTGGCTTACCCACATGAGGGCATTTGCAAGTTGCATAACACCAGCTACCCTCTGTATCAGTATCATAGTGTATTGTATTATCCTGAAAAGATTTCTTGATTATTATCTACTCCAGTACTGTTTGTTTTTTTGCCAGAAGCAATTGTCATTCTAATCCATTTTTCCCTGTAGTGTTTGAGCATCGTTCCTTTGTCATTTGTGTTTCTAGTATTAAAATTATTTTAGCTTTTGATTTAAAGGCGAGGTGAAAGGAAAGCTTCCTTTTCTTGACTAACCAAATCCCCTTTATATTCCAAGAATCTATCTCCCACTTTTTATCTTATGATTAGGGGTAAACTGGGAGGGTACATTGAAGATTTAGTACAGATAGAAGTAGGGATCACCATAGAATGATGATACTCAACTCTTTCTGCCTTATCCTCGTGCCTAAACACTAACCCACCACGCCCAGAAAAGAGGGGAAAGATAAAGAATATTAACACCCAAACTGGAATCGAGCAACATTTTAAGCAAACGACTTCTCCAAAATGAACATCATCTAGATTAACTTTCCCCTTACTAAAATCATAGCTTACGCAGAAAAAGCCTTACATACCTAGCCCAATAAAGACCACTAGCATCAGCTTACCCAGCTCCTTATGTTATTTAACTTAAATACCAGAAAGAACAGCCCTAACAGGGTAAAGATAAGAAGAAAAAATTGTAAAGATGTTTGAGGCTTGAATTGCTAAGTATTTTATAGTATGAAATAGATTGCAAAAGGAAGAAGTAATTATAATTCCAACAACATACAAGTTGCGAATAAGATTTTAACTTCACTAATAAAAATAGCTTGTTTAGTGGAGTAAATAAAACTATCTTGTCACACTTAGGAATGGAGATACAATACTGGTGCTGTAATTATGTACTGTAGTTATTACAGGCAACCATAGTCTTTTTAGTTAAGAACAAAAAAGGGGGGGGGGGGCATACATACATACAGTAAACTCACATTTAACTGGAACTCAAGCAACCAGAACAAAATTGAAGAAATACAGTACAGTAGGAACAATTTGTTTTTTCATGTGTTACACTTTGTTTTCCCCTTGTAAAACATACCTTATGTTGAGTTTTAAAAAGGAAGATAAAGATAAATTCCTTCTCTTACCAACCTGAAAACAAGTCAAAGCAAGCAAGTCAAATCACTAAAATGTCAACACTTGCTCTATACTCAGGTTTGCATCAGATTGCACATTCTCTCTCCAATCTCTCACACAAACTCTCTTCAGTATTCCTACATCTTTCCAATCTCTCACACACGGTCACTTCTGCTTTCATACATGCGTTTTCTCTCTCTCTCTCAATTCCAATCGACTGAAAACCATCTCTTGTGCCATGCTTTCTAGCAGAAATATAAGTTTAAAATGTTATTATTCCAGCCAGGCTTTTAATTGTTGTATTCCAATATTAAAATCAAATCATTACAATGTTTATGGTATGGTATAGTATAGGATACAGTATTTGTCAGGTTTGTTTTTAATAGCAACTCTCAAACAACCAGAAACCACACTTAACCCGGCATCTACCAATCCCCATGGTTGCTGGTTAACGGAGAGTTTACTGTACATAAATGTAAGCATATACAAATGTAATACCACTAGAGTGGTACAATTAAAAACTACCTTCAGAATCAGGTACCAAGTCTATAACTTTCCATACACTTCACACCACTGTATTGCATTAAACTCTCTCCAGTGGCTTGAACCCCCCCAGCAACTGCTTATATCTCAATTTCATATGCTACACTCTATTCTTTACAAACCACCATTGTGTCCATCTTTCTTCCTTAAACTCTACCCGTACTCCATCTCAGACCCTCTGTACTTTAAACCAGCAGTTACTCGACATCTGCCAACCAAAAAAAAAAATCTGTAGGCGAAATACTGCCCATGCCTGGAACAAACTTCCCCTTGACATACGTTCCATTACCCACTCCTCTCATTTTAAAAATGAACTAAAAATGCATCTACTCAACTCCAAGACTTGCCCCTGCCATGACCCTACTTAGCCTCCTTACACTCCTTCCATTCACATGACTACTTAGCCTCCGTACACTCCATTCACATGACTCTTACTCCACCACTATGTGCAACTTCATGTAAATTGCCATATATGATTTCAGTCAAAGACTATGAAGAAAAAAAAAATGTTTTTACTTTGTACTTAAATATACTCTCCATGTAAAATATTGTGTGGTTTTGCTTTATGTATGCTTTCTACTTTGTATTTAGACCTTTCCTGTATAACAACTTATGTAAATCTCTTCTGTCTCTCATATCTGTATTAACTGAAAAATTGTTAGCATTGTAATGTACTATTAGTCTATTAATGGAGCTTTTCTCCTCGGGTCTCCCCTGAAAATGGGCCACAAGCCCAGTTGGACCAACCCAGTTAACAAATGTCAAATAAATAAATAAATAAAATAATGTCTCCGTTTACGTTCCCTTCAACTCTCCCTTAGTTTGCTCTTCTCTTAAAACTTCATTTTCTTCTCCATTATGACTTTACTTTTTATCATTAGTTAATCACTGTAGGTCAAACACTTGGGAGCAGATAGTACTGCTAAATAGTACTAAAATGTACCACAAACTGTTATTTGCACAAAAATTTTTAACTAAATATGAGGCAAATGATGCAGTTCACCAGCCTTGCTGAAATAAGAGCTCTAAATTTTAATGTAGTTTGAGTACATCATTGGGACCAAGTTTCTGCCTCACAGCAAGAAGTTCTCAGGTTCGATCCTTGGCTGGGGTGCCTTCTGTGCGGAGTCTGAATGTCCTCCCTGTGGTTGCGTGGGTTTCCTCCCACATCCCAAAGACATGCTGTAGGTGGATTGAACACTCTAAATTGGCCCTAGGAGTGAGTGTGTGCGTGTGAGTGCCTTCTGTGGAAGGTTGGGCGCCAGGCTAGTAACTCGACACCGTAAAACTCCACTGCCAATCATGAGTGGACAGGTGATCCTCTGTGGTGACCCCTAACCAGGAAAAAGCCGAAAGAAGAAGAAGAGGATTGAGACCAAGTTTCGGATCATCTATGCTTCCATAACAGGGATCCCTGTAGATTCTTATACAGTACTTTAATCCTGCTGTTAGATAGCAACAGATGAAGCCATGGATTCATTATATGCAAAGCTCATTTCAGTAGTGTGTCAGACTCCAGGAGTACTGTACAACCTGCAAGTGTTTGTTATACAAAGCAGAAATTTCTATTTATTGCCCTGATGGTGCCATCAAAAGAGATGTTACTACGTGAGACTTTGCTGCCAGCTGAGATGGCACTAAGATAAACCTACTACAAAAACATCATGCTGCCAAAAGAGACATCCCCTTCAAGAAGTATGTTGTCATGAGGCAGAATATAATCAGAAGCAGTGCTGCAAACAGAGATGATGATTAGTGTCTAGCATTAACAGCTGGCATCAGGCCAACAAGAGCTTTGTTAGACCAGAGATTACAGAATATTCTAAATACTAATAATTTCTGTACATGGTAGTTAGATTTATTACTGTTTTCAGTATTAAAAAGCATTTTATTCTCAGTTTTCACCATGTTAATACTGTATTTACGGAAGAAAGTCATTTTTGTCTATTTCTTCTGGTAGGATCATAATAAATATGCCTCAAGGCTAAAATGCCCGAAAATGCAAACTTTAGCCAATGAAAACTTCTAGAAAAAAATCTGCACTTGCAGACTAGCTCTCACTCTCTGAATAATCTGAAAATCTTTCCCTTTAAATCTTGCAGTATTTTATTTCCTGCCTCCATGAACTGAAAAAAAAATAAATGTACCTTTTGTTTTGAGACTGGCATAGTGGAGTACTTATAATACATGTGTCGTAATATAGGAGCGGGATTGTTCTATTTAACTTAATGACTCACTTTGTTATGCTTTCCGAGTAGAAGAAAATGAGGTTTTAATAACCAAATTAGAACTGTAGCTTAATCTCGCATATACTTCATTCTTCTTCACTGAAAAAGACAGAGTCGTGTGTGTTCATGTTTACCAGGAGGAAAAACATAGAGTTCCAGGTAATTTATTATTATGGACAAGATTGGCCCCAGGAGATAGCATCAGGAAGGGGATACGTTACAGGAAGAAAGTTGCCAGACTATTTGTTTAATGCTTAACATTCTGGGTGAAAACGGAAACTCCCTCTTCGAAGCATGCTTTTAATTATAAGTTGATGGAGTCCTCTTAAGTTGACTCCTGGCCTAGCAGGAGCCGCAAGAAACTCGCAAACAGACCAGCAAAAGAAAACATGGACGGAACTACATCGGATCGCTTCGTCTCATGTAACGGAATGCTTCACATCTAGGTATTTCTTTGAACACTGATATGAAGACAACTTTTGCTTCTTTTACAGTTAAGGCAGAATATCTTATTTCTTGACGCTGAAACTAAGTGTTCGGGAACTTCATTTGAAACTTAATTTTTTTCTGAATTAGGAACAAAGAGGTGAAAAGGACTGCCTCACCTGTCTAATTTGGAGTGGAAGATCCTGCACAAAGGAAATTTTATAGCCATTCCAGGTAAGTGGGCCTTTCTTTTTAGCTGACAGTAAAATTTTCAAGACATCTTGGTGATTCAAGAACTTAACGTACACTTGTTTCGGTCTGTCCAGAGTTTGAGTAGTACAAAGCACACTGGCTCTTTCTATAATTATTTGTTTCACCAATGCAGGATCTTCTAAGAAAGTGTTTAGTATCTGGCTGATCCTGGTAATCAAGTTGGGCTGTGTAATGTGTTCAGGAATACCTCATATGATGTTGTTTCTTCTTGAACGGGCTTCTAAGTCTGTAATTTTTGCCTGCATTTCCTGGATAAGTTTTATGTTATTCTTCGATTGCTTTGATAGTTTATCTGTCTTAGTTTCATTGTCAGATATCCTTGTTTCCGATTTTTCCATTCTTAATAAACTTTGATTAAAGGATTCACCAAAAGTTTGAAATTGAGTAGTAAGTTCCTGTTTTGCTTGGTGTATCGGTTGGCGAGCCATTTTAATGTCTTCCAGATTTGCCAGTTGGTCTGGTTTTGCTTTTCCTGTCATTTTTACTCATTCCTGGTGTTTATTAGTTCTGGGTCTTTTCGGTATGGTTTCCTTCTCCAGTGATGCAAGCACTGAAAATTTTGTTTTTGTAGTTTGAGTCTCCATACCCAAGTAGTCATTTGACATTTTAAAACTTTCCTTGTGGATAAGTGTAACGTGTAAGGCCGTTATTACCTTGTGGGAGTTGTTAGACGATCAGGAGTCAGTCATTCCAAAAGATCTGCCTCCTCACAAGATAAGTAACTTATTTTAAATCATAGCCTTGGTTATTCCTTATAATTATTTATAGTTTTAGCTGATTATTTTCATTTTTAAGGTCTATGCTTTTCTGGTTAAGTTTACCTGAAATTTTGGACAGAGCCAAGAATAGCAGTGTCTATAGATAGTGGCCATCTTTTTCTCAAAAGTGAAGAAATTTTGATTGCAACAAGATTTTTTACTGTTTGGAGTTTAATTTACAAATATTTCTTACTACTACTGCTTGGTGTTTTAGATTAGCTCGAGTAGCTCAAAAGGTTGTTCTTTCATTTTTTTCTAGTTGTTTTGACCTGAATAGTTGGACCCTGTCCACTGTCTGATGGTTTAAGCTAACTAAACTTGAGGGTGCTCACAGTGTTTCATTTCTAAGAATCTAGTATAGGGATAGAGCTTTCATCCTTTTGTCCTTCCTTGCAATATGGGCAAATGTGCTGCCTTTTGAGTAATGGACAGTGCATCCATGCTGCTTACTGCAGTTAGCCCCGTGGTCACTGCTCTTCCTTAGGACAGAAGGAAGAAAAGCTTTGCAACGACTCCTACCTGTTTACTCTATTTTCAGCTTTATTAGGGTAATTTGCAGTTTCTAAATTTGGGAGCATGGCACTGGCTGCTTGCCCTAATCATTTTCCTAATAAATGAAGTTCTTATTTTTTTGCTCTTCAGTGTCTACTAATTCTCTGAAAAACGGCTGTTTGACGTGCATGATTCCCAAACTGGACTGTTAGATTCGTGCTGTTAAGAGACTGAAAAGCATACTTGTGAGGACCATTACATTAAATATAATTTTCAGAGATATACAGTGAACATTTTGCCATGTTCGAGTGAAAAAAATGAATATTTTATTCTGTTAGATCAAATCCTGTGTTTACTAGAACTCTAAGCATTGATTTCAGTATAATGGGTGTGCACATAAATAAGTTTTCCATGCCTCCAAGCTTGTGTGAACTAAATTATTCTTATGGTAAGTGTGACTGTATGAGGCTTGTCCCCTGCCTCCCTCTGGAAACTCATTTTAAATGTTCATAGGTTGGTACTAGGCTATCAGCCCTAGGGCCTATACAAGTGTAGCCATAACAATTCCCTGGTTATTTCTTCCCACACTATTTACTTCCCTGGACCCCTGTCTAGCAGGGCGGCTGACGTGTTCCCTGGGGTGAATTTCCTTTCTCCCATCCAATCATCAAGGTTCCTTTTTGAAGAGGGCCAACGAGGTGCTGTGCTTGACATGTATGGGCAGTCTATTCCAGAGTCTGGGGAGTCTCTGGGTGAGGAACCTATCCCTCCAGCATGTTTTGTTTATTGTGATGACAAGATTTAGATCCCTGGAGCATGTGGCTCTGAGGGATTGGGATTTCTTTGTGTAGCATGTCCAACAGCTCTGGGTTTGACATGGCCTTGTATGTTAAGCAAAGATCGCCTCGGAGTAGACGATATGCGACAGAGTATACATGGAGTTTTTTAAGGCGGTCAGCATAGGGCATCTGCTTTAGGCCTGTGATTCTTTTAGTGAGGTATTTCTGCGGCCTTTCCAGTTGTTGCAGATGTCTTGAGAGGTACATACCAAATGGGGCGTTGTATTCTATAATGGGTCTAATGAGAGATGAGTACACTGGGACAGTGACCTCCTTTTTTTTGGATGAAAAGCCCTTAGTGATGAGGTGTGCCACATAGAAGGATTTCCTGACTGTTGTGGCGATGTGGTTATTGAAGGTGAGACCACTGTCCACCTGTGTCCCTAAGTCTCTTATCACACTTTTGGTGTTTAGTGTACTGCCACCTATGTGATAATTCGTGGGTACATGTTTTTTCCCAAAGAGGATAACTATACATTTCTTGGCATTGAGCTTGAGCCCATGGCTCTGGCACCAAGCATCTATTTCTGTAAGGCCCTTTTGTAGAGTATCCACATCATTTGGGGATTCAATAATGGCTCCCAGTTTGCAGTCATCTGCGAACTTTGTTAGCCAGAGTCCCTTAGTCTTGGCCTGTACTTCAGTGAAGTAGATGCCAAACAAGAGAGGTCCTAGGACTGAACCCTGAGGTACTCCACTTGTCACTGGTCTGGAGCTGCATTTGGAGTCAGCTATTTTTACAGTGTGGGTTTTGTCAGTAAGCCAGTTGGCAACCCATAGAGTGACATGGGGATTAATGCCCAGCTTAGTAAGTTTATCTATGATTCCAGAGTGGGGGATAGTGTCAAAGGCTTTGGCGAGGTCCAGATAGGCTGTGTGGACTGCCTTACCCTCATTCACAGCTCTGGAGACTGATTCGAAGAAGTCAGTAAGGTTCAGGAGACAAGATCGGCCCTTCACGAATCCAAACCGGGTGGGTCCAGTGTTTTAAGGTTGCCAATGTCTTTGTTTATAAGTTCCATGATAATACGTTCCATGGCCTTGCAGATCAGGATCGTCAGATTGATGGGGCAGTAGTTCCCGGGATCCAAGGTGGATCCCCCCTTGTGGAGTGGGATAACTGTAGCTGTGCGCCACTCAGTGGGCACGAAGCCTGAGGTGAGGGTATGATTAAACATGAAACTTAGGTGAGGAGCCAGTTCATTTTGTAGTTCATGTAGTACACAGCCCGGCATGTCATCTGGTCCCATGGATGCTGTATTAGCTTTGGAGAGTGTGTTTTTTACCTGTGTGGCCGTTATTACCGGAATTTGGCAATCTTCCAGTATTGAGATAGGCCATTTTGAGGGTGAGAGGGGAGTGAAGTTGGCACTGAATCGACCTGCCAGGATATTGGCAATATCCTTGGGATCAGTATATTTAATGCCATTCTGTTGTAGCTCAGAGCAGGTCTGAGCATTGTCATTTTGATTCTTGACATAGTTATAGAATGCCTTGTGGTTGTCTTTGGAATCTTTGGCAGTTTTATTTTCCAGCCTTTTAGAGCTGTTATGTGCTTTGCTTATAATCTGTTTTTCCTGGTATTGGCGGTTACAGCTAATTTTATTCAGGATGTCCCCCCCCCCCCCTCGTATTAGAACATACTAGTTTGTATTAAACATTGGTGTTTCCTACTCTGTGCTGTGTCTGAAATTGTCTCCAGTGGATCTCTGCAATATCCTGGTCAACAGGTTGCAAGATATTTGCTTATTTCAAAGAGCCTTTCCACTGTTTGTTTGCAGAATGGATTTTTCATAAATCTGCTGTATCACATCCTTTTTCTCTCTTAAGTGCCCATTAAATCACAACGTGGACAATTTGGATAATAAATTGCAATTTGAACAATTGGATGGGGAACAGGAAATTCATCCCTGGTTTGGCACCTATATCACTAATAGACACAGGCAACCTGTAAATGGTGCATCTCCCAAGCCCCTGGTTACACTTATCAAGGGTATAAAAAATTGTCTGAAATTTGGGATGCATGGCTAGGCTTAAAAAGGCCGTTATGGTCTAATGCCTAGTAAACACCTGCGAACCTATATAACTAATATATTTTCATTTTTTTGCATGTTAAACTAAACTTGTCTGCTCAGTATCCCAGCATGGTGCTGCTTATATTTAGGGTAGACTTCTATGGATGCTGAGCTCTGATGTTGTTATTGTTTGAATGCCTCTTTTTTTTTTTTTTAATTACTTCTTGGGAGCAATAGTGATTGGTTGTATTGTTGGATGTCCATATGTATGGTCACACGCTGTACATAGCAGCAAAGCTGCATCTTTGTGTTGACATTGGATAAATTCCCTTAACACTACCACTCACTGAAAATTTGCAACAATTTAAATATTTTCTATGCATCTATGAATATTTGTACATGCATCTCACACACACGTACATGTGTTCGTGTGTGTTCTTTCTCGCAATATATATATATATCTATATATATATATATATATATATATATATATATATATATATGGGTCTACTTCAAACATTGAAATTTCATAACGTTGAAATTCAAAGCATTGAAATCCCAAAAAACTGAAAACCCAAAACAATGAAAAGTCAGAACATTGAAAGTGTGCTTCATAACATTGAAAAGTACAACGCACATGTAAATAACATTCCTTCCACCTATAACAACACCTAACTAACAAATACACTTTCTTCTCTGTTTCTGTAGGGGGACAAGCCCCGCTGCACCCCCCCCCCCATGTGAGAGTCTCTGCTCCCCATCCCCCCTTAAATTAAATATACCAACTGCAATATCCCACTACAGTGGAAAAAAGTTAATTTCCTAACCTCACTGTGTCATGATTACTGTACACTTCTTTTGGCTTTTCCTGGTTAGGGATCACCACAGCGGATCACCTGTCCGCTCATGATTGGCAGTAGAGTTTTTACAGTGTCAAGTTGCCAGCTCAGCGCCCAACCTTCCACAGAAGATACACGCACACACACACACACACACACACACACACACACACACACACACACACACACACACACTCATACCTAGGGCCAATTTAGAATGTCCAATCCACCTACAGCATGTCTTTGGGATGTGGGAGGAAACTGGAGCACATGGAGAAAACCCACGCAACCACAGGGAGGACATGCAGACTCCACACAGAAGGCACTCCAGCCGAGAATCGAACCAGAGAACCTCTTGCTGTGAGGCGAAAACGCTAACCGCTGCACCACCGCTGGCGCCCATGATTACCATA